>NC_134893.1:1658216-1703216 GCF_041734735.1 Babylonia areolata
GGAACCTTTCCTAACAGGCCAGGTGGCAAGAAAAGGAACCTTTCCCAACAGGCCAGTAGCAAGAGCACACCTCTATCCATCACGCTGAATGTCAAATAACGTTTTATTCCTGCTGGTTGTGTACACGAGAGGCCTCGTGGGAAGGCCTTGGTTTGCAAGAGTAAACAGTGGAGGTCTGAAGGAAGGTGACAGCTGAACGGGGTCATCTGTTGTGTGATGTCTGTCCAGCCTGTCTGGTAACTGTCCACATTGTTGTTGTGTGATGACTGCCCTGTCTGTCTGCTAACTGTCCACATTGTTGTTGTGTGATGACTGCCCTGTCTGTCTGCTAACTGTCCACATTGTTGTTGTGTGATGACTGCCCTGTCTGTCTGCTAACTGTCCACATTGTTGTTGTGTGATGACTGCCCTGTCTGTCTGCTAACTGTCCACATTGTTGTGTGATGACTGTCCTGTCTGTCTGCTAACTGTCCACATTGTTGTTGTGTGATGACTGCCCTGTCTGTCTGCTAACTGTCCACATTGTTGTTGTGTGATGACTGTCCTGTCTGCTAACTGTCCACATTGTTGTTGTGTGATGACTGCCCTGTCTGTCTGCTAACTGTCCACATTGTTGTGTGATGACTGTCCTGTCTGTCTGCTAACTGTCCACATTGTTGTTGTGTGATGACTGTCCTGTCTGCTAACTGTCCACATTGTTGTGTGATGACTGTCCTGTCTGTCTGCTAACTGTCCACATTGTTGTTGTGTGATGACTGTCCTGTCTGCTAACTGTCCACATTGTTGTTGTGTGATGACTGTCCTGTCTGCTAACTGTCCACATTGTTGTTGTGTGATGACTGTCCTGTCTGTCTGCTAACTGTCCACATTGTTGTTGTGTGATGACTGCCCTGTCTGTCTGCTAACTGTCCACATTGTTGTTGTGTGATGACTGTCCTGTCTGTCTGCTAACTGTCCACATTGTTGTTGTGTGATGACTGCCCTGTCTGTCTGCTAACTGTCCACATTGTTGTTGTGTGATGACTGTCCTGTCTGCTAACTGTCCACATTGTTGTTGTGTGATGACTGTCCTGTCTGTCTGCTAACTGTCCACACTGTTGTTGTGTGATGACTGCCCTGTCTGTCTGCTAACTGTCCACATTGTTGTGTGATGACTGCCCTGTCTGTCTGCTAACTGTCCACATTGTTGTTGTGTGATGACTGTCCTGTCTGCTAACTGTCCACATTGTTGTTGTGTGATGACTGTCCTGTCTGCTAACTGTCCACATTGTTGTTGTGTGATGACTGCCCTGTCTGCTAACTGTCCACATTGTTGTGTGATGACTGCCCTGTCTGTCTGCTAACTGTCCACATTGTTGTTGTGTGATGACTGCCCTGTCTGCTAACTGTCCACATTGTTGTTGTGTGATGACTGCCCTGTCTGCTAACTGTCCACATTGTTGTTGTGTGATGACTGTCCTGTCTGCTAACTGTCCACATTGTTGTTGTGTGATGACTGCCCTGTCTGCTAACTGTCCACATTGTTGTGTGATGACTGTCCTGTCTGTCTGCTAACTGTCCACATTGTTGTGTGATGTCTGTCCAGCCTGTCTGCTAACTGTCCACATTGTTGTGTGATGACTGCCCAGCCTGTCTGCTAACTGTCCACATTGTTGTTGTGTGATGACTGCCCTGTCTGCTAACTGTCCACATTGTTGTTGTGTGATGACTGCCCTGTCTGTCTGCTAACTGTCCACATTGTTGTTGTGTGATGACTGTCCTGTCTGTCTGCTAACTGTCCACATTGTTGTGTGATAACTGTCCTGTCTGCTAACTGTCCACATTGTTGTTGTGTGATGACTGTCCTGTCTGTCTGCTAACTGTCCACATTGTTGTGTGATGACTGCCCTGTCTGTCTGCTAACTGTCCACATTGTTGTTGTGTGATGACTGCCCTGTCTGTCTGCTAACTGTCCACATTGTTGTGTGATGACTGTCCTGTCTGCTAACTGTCCACATTGTTGTGTGATGACTGTCCTGTCTGTCTGCTAACTGTCCACATTGTTGTTGTGTGATGACTGCCCTGTCTGTCTGCTAACTGTCCACATTGTTGTTGTGTGATGACTGCCCTGTCTGTCTGCTAACTGTCCACATTGTTGTGTGATGACTGCCCTGTCTGTCTGCTAACTGTCCACATTGTTGTGTGATGACTGCCCTGTCTGTCTGCTAACTGTCCACATTGTTGTTGTGTGATGACTGCCCTGTCTGTCTGCTAACTGTCCACATTGTTGTTGTGTGATGACTGCCCTGTCTGTCTGCTAACTGTCCACATTGTTGTGTGATGACTGTCCTGTCTGTCTGCTAACTGTCCACATTGTTGTGTGATGACTGCCCTGTCTGTCTGCTAACTGTCCACATTGTTGTTGTGTGATGACTGCCCTGTCTGTCTGCTAACTGTCCACATTGTTGTGTGATGACTACCCTGTCTGTCTGCTAACTGTCCACATTGTTGCGTGATGACTGTCCTGTCTGTCTGCTAACTGTCCACATTGTTGTTGTGTGATGACTGCCCTGTCTGTCTGCTAACTGTCCACATTGTTGTTGTGTGATGACTACCCTGTCTGTCTGCTAACTGTCCACATTGTTGTTGTGTGATGACTGTCCTGTCTGTCTGCTAACTGTCCACATTGTTGTTGTGTGATGACTGTCCTGTCTGTCTGCTAACTGTCCACATTGTTGTGTGATGACTACCCAGTATGTCTGCTAACTTTCCACATTGTTGTGTGATGACTGTCCTGTCTGCTAACTGTCCACATTGTTGTGTGATGACTGTCCTGTCTGTCTGCTAACTGTCCACATTGTTGTGTGATGACTGTCCTGTCTGTCTGCTAACTGTCCACATTGTTGTGTGATAACTGTCCTGTCTGCTAACTGTCCACACTGTTGTTGTGTGATGACTGCCCTGTCTGTCTGCTAACTGTCCACATTGTTGTGTGATGACTACCCTGTCTGTCTGCTAACTGTCCACATTGTTGTTGTGTGATGACTGCCCTGTCTGTCTGCTAACTGTCCACATTGTTGTGTGATGACTGCCCTGTCTGTCTGCTAACTGTCCACATTGTTGTGTGATGACTACCCTGTCTGTCTGCTAACTGTCCACATTGTTGTTGTGTGATGACTGCCCTGTCTGCTAACTGTCCACATTGTTGTTGTGTGATGACTGCCCTGTCTGTCTGCTAACTGTCCACATTGTTGTTGTGTGATGACTTCCTGTCTGTCTGCTAACTGTCCACATTGTTGTTGTGTGATGACTGTCCTGTCTGTCTGCTAACTGTCCACATTGTTGTTGTGTGATGACTGCCCTGTCTGTCTGCTAACTGTCCACATTGTTGTGTGATGACTGTCCTGTCTGCTGTAACTGTCCACATTGTTGTGTGATGACTGTCCTGTCTGTCTGCTAACTGTCCACATTGTTGTGTGATGACTGCCCTGTCTGTCTGCTAACTGTCCACATTGTTGTTGTGTGATGACTGCCCTGTCTGTCTGCTAACTGTCCACATTGTTGTTGTGTGATGACTGCCCTGTCTGTCTGCTAACTGTCCACATTGTTGTTGTGTGATGACTGTCCTGTCTGCTAACTGTCCACATTGTTGTGTGATGACTGTCCTGTCTGTCTGCTAACTGTCCACATTGTTGTTGTGTGATGACTGCCCTGTCTGTCTGCTAACTGTCCACATTGTTGTTGTGTGATGACTGTCCTGTCTGTCTGCTAACTGTCCACATTGTTGTGTGATGACTGTCCTGTCTGCTAACTGTCCACATTGTTGTGTGATGACTGTCCTGTCTGTCTGCTAACTGTCCACATTGTTGTTGTGTGATGACTGCCCTGTCTGTCTGCTAACTGTCCACATTGTTGTTGTGTGATGACTGCCCTGTCTGTCTGCTAACTGTCCACATTGTTGTTGTGTGATGACTGCCCTGTCTGTCTGCTAACTGTCCACATTGTTGTTGTGTGATGACTGCCCTGTCTGTCTGCTAACTGTCCACATTGTTGTTGTGTGATGACTGCCCTGTCTGTCTGCTAACTGTCCACATTGTTGTTGTGTGATGACTGCCCTGTCTGTCTGCTAACTGTCCACATTGTTGTTGTGTGATGACTGCCCTGTCTGCTAACTGTCCACATTGTTGTGTGATGACTGCCCTGTCTGTCTGCTAACTGTCCACATTGTTGTTGTGTGATGACTGCCCTGTCTGTCTGCTAACTGTCCACATTGTTGTTGCTGCTTCTTATTTTAGAATACTTTTCACAGCTACATTGTTTCTTTTCCGTTTACTTTTTCATAATTCAGTTCCGTTTCAGTTCATGCCGCTGACCAAAGGAATGTTTCTAAACGTTTCTCCTCCACCAAGAAAACCATCCCATTGAATTAACTCCCTTAGCAAACAGAAAAAAAAGAATAATAGAGGTGGTGGCACTGTACTGTGACGACGCACTCTCCTGGGGGAGAACAGCCCGCATTTCACACAGGGAGATGTGTTGCTAGAAAAGATGCAATGCAATGCAATGCAATGCAACGACGTCAGTGAAAATATATGGTACGTGAACGGGAAATTGGCCAGCAATGACCCCGAGCGCTGAGAGTGAGTTGGAGAAAATATGGTTTTTCGTCTCGAGATTGGTTAGCCGTTCTTTGGGTGGTGGGGTGTGTGGAGAGGAGGGGGAGAGGGGGAGGGGGGCATAAGTTCAGTTGTGAAAATGGAACTGTCAGGCAGGACATGTACCACGTGAGCTTGTTGCAATGAGTGGAAATACAAATCATTCATCTTCTGAACTGGATCCACCAGAAAAGGTTCGCAGAAGGAAAAGCTTGGCAGAGTTCAGCAAAACTCTGCTGCAAAAAAAAAAAATCCAAATTAATAGGAAAAAAAAAATATGGGAGGTGACACTCTCCCCCTGGGGAGTACAGCCTGAGGAATCCTCTGTGACAACAAGTAATACAATACAATGCACCACGGAACCTTTCAGCTGAAACAAGCAGGCAGCCTCGCCAACAACCACCGACCTGCGTTCACCTTCCTCAGATGTGCAGATTTCTAACAGGAGAATAATACCCTCTGCATTTCCCGTGGGAGGTGGCAAGAAAACAACAACACGAACCTTTCCCCAAGGGCCAGATGAACAGAAGGAACAGAGCACGAATCCATCCATCATTCTGACCCCCTCAGAGTGGAGACTTCACTGCCCCCCCCCCCTCTCTCCCTTTCTCTCTCTCTCTCTCTCTCTCTCTCGGACCGAACAGAAGACTTTCTTTGTGCCGAGAGGCTGTGTGGGCAGGCCTTGTCTGGCATGGAATGAAGAGTGAGTGTCAGAATGAAAGGAGACAGCTGAATGAGTGTATCTGTTTTCTGTTGACTGTCAGCCTTGTTTGTTAACTGTCCACCTTGATTGCCTGTTAACTGTCCACCTTGATTGCCTGTTAACTGTCCACCTTGATTGCCTGTTAACTGTCCACCTTGATTGCCTGTTAACTGTCCACCTTGATTGCCTGTTAACTGTCCACCATGATTGTCTGTTAACTGTCCAGACTACCTGTTAACTGTCCACCATGATTGTCTGTTAACTGTCCAGACTACCTGTTAACTGTCCACCTTGATTGTTTGTTAACTGTCCACCTTGATTGTCTGTTAACTGTCCACCTTGATTGTCTGTTAACTGTCCAGACTACCTGTTAACTGTCCACATTGATTGTCTGTTAACTGTCCAGATTACGTGTTAACTGTCCACCTTGATTGTTTGTTAACTGTCCACCATGATTGCCTGTTAACTGTCCACCATGATTGTCTGTTAACTGTCCAGACTACCTGTTAACTGTCCACCTTGATTGTTTGTTAACTGTCTACCTTGATTGTCTGTTAACTGTCCACCTTGATTGTTTGTTAACTGTCTACCTTGATTGTCTGTTAACTGTCCACCTTGATTGTCTGTTAACTGTCCACCTTGATTGTCTGTTAACTGTCCACCTTGATTGTTTGTTAACTGTCTACCTTGATTGTCTGTTAACTGTCCACCTTGATTGTCTGTTAACTGTCCACCTTGATTGTCTGTTAACTGTCCAGACTACCTGTTACCTGTCCACCTTGATTGTCTGTTAACTGTCCACCTTGATTGTCTGTTAACTGTCCACCTTGATTATTTGTTAACTGTCCAGACTACCTGTTAACTGTCCAGATTACCTGTTAACTGTCCAGACTACCTGTTAACTGTCCACATTGCGAACCTCCCCCCCTCCCCCTTGTTCACCTCCACAGACACACAGAAGCTCTCTCCCTAGAGTGCACACCCCTCCTCTCCCCTCCACACAGAGAAAGAGAGAGAGAGAGAGAGAGAGAAACACACACACACACACACACACACACACACACACACACACACACACACACACACACACACACACGAATATAGATAGATAGATAGATAGATAGATAGATAGATAGATAGATATTCTGTACCTGTGTGTGTATGTGTACCTGTATGTGTGTGTGTGTGTGTGTGTGTGTGTGTGTGTGTGTGTGTGTGTGTGAAAACCTAACAAAATAAAACACAAATAAACGATGATAAAATAACGAAACAGAAGGGGAAACAAAAACGAAGTAGCCAGTCACTTCAGTGGTGTCTGACAACGCCTCTTCTTTCTCCACAACGACACCAGGACGCCCCCCCCCCCCCCCCCCCCCCACACACACACACACACCAGTAACGCCTCTTCTTTCTCCACAACGACACCAGGACGCCCCCCGCCCCCCCCCCCCCCCACACACACACACACACCAGTAACGCCTCTTCTTTCTCCACAACGACACCAGGACGCCCCCCCCCCTCCCCCCCCTCCCCCCCACACACACACACACCAGTAACGCCTCTTCTTTCTCCACAACGACACCAGGACGCCCCCCGCCCCCCCCCCCCCCCCCCCACACACACACACACACACACCAGTAACGCCTCTTCTTTCTCCACAACGACACCAGGACGCCCCCCCCTCCCCCCCCTCCCCCCCACACACACACACACCAGTAACGCCTCTTCTTTCTCCACAACGACACCAGGACGCCCCCCGCCCCCCCCCCCCCCCCCACACACACACACACACCAGTAACGCCTCCCCCACACACACACACACTACCCCGCCTCTTCTTTCTCCACAACGACACCAGGACGCCCCCCCCCCCTCCCACACACCCACACTAACCTCTCTTCTCCCAACGACACAGGACCCCCCCCCACACACACACCAGTAACGCCTCTTCTTTCTCCACAACGACACCAGGACGCCCCCCCCCCCCCCCCCCCAACACACACAACACACACACACCAGTAACGCCTCTTCTTTCTCCACAACGACACCAGGACGCCCCCCCTCCACCCCCCCCCCCCACACAACACACACACACACCAGTAACGCCTCTTCTTTCTCCACAACGACACCAGGACGCCCTCCCCCCCCCCCCCCCCACCCCACCAATAACGCCTCTTCTTCTCACAACGACACAGACGCCCCCCCCCCAGCCCCCACCAATAACGCCTCTTCTTTCTCCACAACGACACCAGGACGCCTCCCACCCCCCCCAACCACCATACGCTCTTCCACGACACAGACCCCCCCCAACCCCCCCCCCCAACCCCCACCAATAACGCCTCTTCTTTCTCCACAACGACACCAGGACGCCCCTCCCCCCCCACACACCCCCCCCCCACCAATAACGCCTCTTCTCACTCCACAACAACAACACCAGGACGCCCCCCCCTCCCCCACAGCCCCCACCAATAACGCCTCTTCTTTCTCCACAATGACACCAGAACGCCCCCCCCCCCTCCCTCCATCACCCACCAACAACGCCTCTTCTTTCTCCACAATGACACCAGGACACCCCCCCCACTCCCCCCATCACCCACCAACAACGCCTCTTCTCATTCCACAACGACACCAGGACGCCCCCCCCCCCCTCCCCCCCCATCACCCACCAACAACGCCTCTTCTTTCTCCACAACGACACCAGGACGCCCCTCCCCCCCACACCCCCCCCCACCAATAACGCCTCTTCTTTCTCCACAACGACACCAGGACGCCCCTCCCCCCCCCACACACCCCCACCAATAACGCCTCTTCTTTCTCCACAACGACACCAGGACGCCCCTCCCCCCCACACCCCCCCCACCAATAACGCCTCTTCTCACTCCACAACAACACCAGGACGCCCCCCACCCCCACCCCCACCCCCCTTACCCCACCTACTGCCATCATTAGTAACTGGTGACGATGACCGTTTTCTGTCTGTGGAGCCAGACTGAATGATCACCACCCATCAAACGGAGCCCATCCCTTCACCCCCCTCTGGCCACAATCTTCACAGTTCTAACGCAGCAGACCTTGATATATATGAAATCCAGCACTGGCATTGATCAAAGCTGAACATGAATCCAATAAAGCGTACATGGCTAACAAGAGCAGAAGTAGGGGAGATTTAAACACACACCCAACTCTTCAGTGCCCAACACACCCATCCCAAGTGCAAATCAGTTTTCAAGGTAGTGTTGATTCAAAGCACGGATGTCTTTTGACGCTTTTCACACTTTCTTATTGCAAACGAAGACATCTGGGATTGAAATCATTGTAATATATGTATCCTTATATGCAAAATTATGTGTGTATGTGTATATAATTATGTGTGCACGTGTGTGCGTGCGAGTTCGAGATACACACACACACACACACACACACACACACACACACACACACATATATATATATATATATATATATAGAGAGAGAGAGAGAGAGAGAGAGAGAGAGAGAGAGAGAGAGAGAGAGAGTCCTCTTTGGTTTCAGTAAATCATTTTCTCTTCTGAGAGCAGACACGAAAGCAGTGTAAACAGTGCGGCCAATACCAAGAGAAAGAAGAGAGGGGGGAGGGGGCAGGGTGTGTGTATATGTCTACCGTCCTCTGATCCTGTGAACACCTCTGACAGCCCAACATCCTGTGAACACCTCTGACAGCCCAACATCCTCAATCTCCTCTGACGCTAATGTACACACGGCGCCCCACTGTGTCCTCACCCTCATCTTTCTGGTCCATTTGCCCTGTGTCCTTGGGAAAGCGCTCTTCTTTCCCTCTGTGTGTGTGTGTGTGTGTGTGTGTGTGTGTGTGTGTGTGTCTATTTCTCTTTCTCTTTGTGTCTCTCTTCTCTCTTCCACTCCTCCCCCCCCCTCTCTCTCTCTCTCTCTCTCTCTCTCTCTCTGCCGCTCTCTTGGGAAAGCTGTCCTCTTCTCTCTCTTTTTTCTCGCTCACTATCTGCATCTGTCTCTCAGACCCCTACCACACACATTATATATATATATATATATATATATATATATATATATATATAACAGAGAAAGATGTGTGTATCCCAAGCTCATATTGTTCGCTTCAAAGGGACAAAGCCAGTTCCCCTATTCTCAATTCCTTTTCGCTGAACTGTGCCAAGCCTTTGCTGCCTTCACCAAAAACCTGGTACTGATGGCTCCAGATCAAAAGAGATGGATGGCTTTTGCTGCAGTCTGCAAGCCTGTGTGCTACATCTTCTTTCTGGCACTTCTAGTTACACAACCAAACCGACTGCGATTCTTTTAACCCCAAAATGTTTTTTTTCACACACACACCCCCAGCAACAAAGAGGCTGATCCTCTCTGTCTCACTGTATGGCCCTGAAGTCTTGAAGTCACTGTAGACTGAGGCAGACATCACCCTGTGACGGACGATCATACATTACAGCATTGTGTTACAACTGCTCACCGAAAATTGTAGTTGAAAAACTGGTCTGATATGGACATTTGGTGTTCAGGTTGACCGACTTTCCACGAATCACACACACACACAGATATAGATATATATATATATATATAGAGAGAGAGAGAGAGAGAGAGAGAGAGAGAGATAGATAGATAGATAGATAGATACAGAGAGAGAGAGAGAGAGAGAGAGAATTCCGCAATTAATTTCGCACTACAAATCCATAAAGTCAAATCACTGCAAAGGGACAACTTTCAAGATGAATGGAACTTCTCTCAAACGAACTCCTTAACACCCGTCCCAATCCACAGGAATTCTTCCTTCCTTCTGGCAAATGGAAACAATCAACAGGAACAGAGACGCCATTCTTTGCGTGTTTGTTGCACTCAGCTGACTCCTCAGTGACCCATTTTAACGTGGCAAGGGCCAGGAAGATCCATGGTGCGTGCGTTGTAGCGACATACTCGGCATTTTTACCTCATTGACAGCTGGAATGAACGTGATGTCAGGTACAAACGTTGACTGCAGTTGTGAAAATGAGGCAGGAAAGTCATCGTCGTGAGGACCACGGCTGCCGTCCTGCCTGGCTGTGCAGCACTGGGTGAGATAAACAGCGTCAGGCATCACCAGACACCTGGACTAGAACCCTCATTGGAAGAGACAGGAAGGCCGACCATGAAACGCCTGCCAAGAGACCTCCAGGCAGACACCAAGAGGACAGGTTTCACCTTGAGGGAGACAATGAGAACGCACAGGACAGGTGACTACATGAGGCTTTTCTGGTGATGACCTGTTTCCAGACAGGTGACTACATGGAGCTTTTCTGGTGATGACCTGTTCCCAGACAGATGACTACATGGAGCTTTTCTGGCGACGGCCTGTTCCCAGACAGATGACTACATGGAGCTTTTCTGGTGACGGCCTGTTCCCAGACAGATGACTACATGGAGCTTTTCTGGTGATGACCTGTTTCTAGACAGGTGACTACATGGAGCTTTTCTGGTGATGACCTGTTTCTAGACAGGTGACTACATGGAGCTTTTCTGGTGACGGCCTGTTCCCAGACAGGTGACTACATGGAGCTTTTCTGGTGACGGCCTGTTCCCAGACAGGTGACTACATGGAGCTTTTCTGGTGACGGTCTGTTCCCACGAAGGACTTCGGTCAGCAGCGCAGTCGACAGTTGGAGTCCCATGAAACAATCCCCCCCCCTCCGCCCTCACCCCTCCCCCATCTCTTACATTCCGGATTCCTTGTCTGTGGGCTGATGTTGTCACGTCCTGTTGTCATAACATGTTGTTTTCACGTCGTTTTCTGTGTTGATGTTGTCACGTCCTGTTCTCATAACATGTTGTTTTCACGTCGTTTTCTGTGTTGATGTTGTCACGTCCTGTTCTCATAACATGTTGTTTTCACGTCGTTTTCTGTGTTGATGTTGTCAAGTTCTGTTCTCATAACATGTTGTTTTCACGTCGTTTTCTGTGTTGATGTTGTCAAGTTCTGTTCTCATAACATGTTTTCACGTCGTTTTCTGTGTTGATGTTGTCACGTTCTGTTCTCAAAACATGTTGTTTTCACGTCGTTTTCTGTGTTGATGTTGTCACGTCCTGTTCTCATAACATGTTGTTTTCACGTCGTTTTCTGTATTGATGTTGTCACGTCCTGTTCTCATAACATGTTGTTTTCACGTCGTTTTCTGTGTTGATGTTGTCAAGTTCTGTTCTCATAACATGTTGTTTTCACGTCGTTTTCTGTGTTGATGTTGTCACGTTCTGTTCTCATAACATGTTGTTTTCACGTCGTTTTCTGTGTTGATGTTGTCACGTTCTGTTCTCATAACATGTTGTTTTCACGTCGTTTTCTGTGTTGATGTTGTCACGTTCTGTTCTCATAACATGTTGTTTTCACGTCATATTCTTTGAAGACAAAGTGGGCGGGATCCACGTGCTGTGTTCTGACAGGAGTCACGCAAACAGGGGGCTGGGTTTCATCAGTACACTTCAATGACATCGGTGACAGATTTCTGAGAAACCTTCACCCAGAGCAGGGAACGACGGTAACGTCAAAACGACTACAAGCGTATTTTTTACTCGCTCTATTACGCGGTAGAAAATGTGAGGGGGATGGGGTCTATCGATTTTAACTCCAAACTATCGCTGTCTTGTGTGTTGTCCTGGGTTCGTTTGTTGGAAGAACCGAAGGAACCTTGTTTGAAAGGGGGCGGGGGTGGGAGGTGGGGGTGGATCACTGATTCGCGTTCATCTTCGTCAGCTGTTGGAATGTAGGGGGGGGGGGGGGGGTTGAATCTGATCCTTGACACTGAGGATACATTGGGGACATAGGTGACAGGGGGACATAGGGAACAGCGGGGACATAGGGAAAAGGGGGACATAGGGAACAGCGGGGACATAGGGGACAAGGGGACATAGGGAACAGCGGGGACATAGGGGACAGGGGGACATAGGGAACAGCGGGGACATAGGGAAAAGGGGGACATAGGGAACAGCGGGGACATAGGGGACAAGGGGACATAGCGAACTCGGGGACATAGGGGACAAGGGGACATAGGGAACAGCGGGGACAGGGGGACATAGGGAACAGCGGGGACATAGGGAAAAGGGGGACATAGGGAACAGCGGGGACATAGGGGACAAGGGGACATAGCGAACAGCGGGGACATAGGGGACAAGGGGACATAGGGAACAGCGGGGACATAGGGGACAAGGGGACATAGCGAACAGCGGGGACATAGGGGACAAGGGGACATAGGGAACAGCGGGGACAGGGGGACATAGGGAACAGCGGGGACATAGGGAAAAGGGGGACATAGGGAACAGCGGGGACATAGGGGACAAGGGGACATAGGGAACAGCGGGGAAATAGGGAACAGGGGGACATAAGGGAGAGGGGGGACATAGGGGACAGGGGGACATAGGGGACAGGGGGACATAGGGGACAGGGGGGACATAGGGAACATGGGGGACATAGGGGACAAGGGGACATAGGGGACAGGGGGGACATAGGGGACAGGGGGGACAGGGGGGGACATAGGGAACATGGGGGACATAGGGAACATGGGGGACATAGGGGACAGGGGGGACATAGGGAACATGGGGGACATAGGGGACAGGGGGGACATAGGGAACATGGGGGACATAGGGGACAGGGGGACATAGGGGACAGGGGGACATAGGGAACAGGGGGGACATAGGGGACAGGGGGGCATAGGGAACAGGGGGGACATAGGGGACAGGGGGATATAGGGAACAGGGGGCACATAGGGAACAGGGGGGACAAAGGGGACAGGGGGACATAGGGGACAGGGGGACATAGGGAACAGGGGGGACATAGGGGACAGGGGGATATAGGGAACAGGGGGCACATAGGGAACAGGGGGGACAAAGGGGACAGGGGGACATAGGGGACAGGGGGACATAGGGGACAGGGGGACAGGGGGACATAGGGAACAGGGGGGACATAGGGGACAGGGGGCACATAGGGAACAGGGGGGACATAGGGAATGGGGGGGGACATAGGGAATTGGGGGGACATAGGGAATGGGGGGGACATAGGGGACAACGGGGACAGGGGGACATAGGGGACAGCGGGGACAGGGGGACATAGGGGACAGCGGGGACAGGGGGACATAGGGGACAGCGGGGACAGAGCACAAATAAGTCCATCACTCAGACTCCAGCAGCGACTCGAGCTGACGGCCAAATATAAGATCTTTTCTTTAGGGTTGTGTGTACACACCAGGGAGTGCCCATGATCGATCCTCTGAACATAGGACTCGTTGACATGACTGAAGTGTGTCTCAGAGAGAAACCAATTGACAGTTAAATGCGCAGGTCTCATGGTTGTGTTTGTTGTCTGCCAACTTGCTTTAGTTATATCAGTAGCCGCCCCCGCCCCCTTCACTCCTGGGAAATAATGTGAACGTCTTTTTTTTATGTCAACTATTCCTATATGCGTGACTTTTTGAGGGAAATATATGCACGTCTTTTTATGGAAACTATATGCGCGACTTTCCATGGAAAATACATGTACGTATTTTCATGGGAAATAGATGTAGGTATGTAGGCAGAACTGGTGACTGAGGTATGTAGGTAGAACTGGTGATTGATTACTTCCCGAAGCAAGCGGTGACAACTTCAAGGTGCAAAGCGTGCCGGCTGGTCAATATACGCTACATCACATCTACCTTTTATTTTATCTAAAGTTGCGGATGCCAGAAACACGCATAACCCACACAGTAGTTAGGTCCACGAGGGATGCAGTACAGGTATACCATACAATCAAAATGCAGTGCTTTTTAACAAAGGGGTGGGGGGGGGGGGGCTATGAGCAATCGGGGGAGGGTGGGAGTGGAAACAATTTTAGCGCCAAGATAACAATATGCACCAGAAGAAAAAAAATCTACTTTTAAATATATCTCTAAACATACATACCAACACACGTGCGCACTCTTTGTTTGGCACAATGTGTGTTCCACTCTAAACAGATTGTGTGTGTCCTTTCACAGACAGTTTTTACCTCGTCAGCGGTCGGTCCAGACGTCTTCATGACATGGAAAAGTTCAAAGCTGCCTCTATCCGCAATCCGACCCAACTGCTGTCAGGAACAGGGAAACAACCCAAGGGGGGGGGGGGGGCGGGGGGGGGGGGGGGGGCAGCAAGAAAAAAAAGAAAAGAAACCTGGACCTTTCTGCTTTCCGAAGTGACGTCACAGAACACGCGGGGTGCGGTGGGTGGGTGGGGGGAGGGGGGGGTTTAGAGGGGCAGTCATCCCGCTGGAAAATTTTTTTTCTTCTTCTGTTTCTCCTCTCTCTCTCTCTCTCTCGCTGTCTGTGTGTGTGTGTGTGTGTGTGTTAGGATGGAGGAGGGATAGGTGGAGGACAGACTTGATTTCTCCTGTCGTTCAAAAGCCCAGACGTACGCGAGGGACCCGAGTTATTATCGAAGTGCCGGAAAAACGCGTGGGGTTCGCGTCTGCCCGCTTTTGTTTTCGTTTCGATTTCACTCTCCGTTTCATGTTTATGTTTTTAATCTGATGTTGACATTTTTGCACAGATTTCCTGGGGATTGACGGTGGTGGGGGTGGGGTGGGGTGGGGGGGGTGGTTGTCGAGTTTATTGTGGATTCAGGTTTTTCGTTAGTTTGTATTTTGTCTTCACTTTTCTTGTTGTCTCTGTTGTTTTAGGTTTTGTTGTTGTTTTTGTTGTTGTTGTTTCGGTTTGGTTTGGTTTGTTTGTTTTTGTTGTTGCTGTTGCTGATGTTTTTGGGTTTTTTGTTGACTTGCTTGTTTTTGTTGTTTCTATGTGTGTTTTGGGTGTTTTTTGTGGGTTTTTTTTTTTTTTACCTTGTTTTGTTTTTTCTCTTTTTTTTCTATCTCCCAGCCACCCGCCATCCCCACCCCACCCCCTCCCCTGACCCCCCTCCCCCCGTCTCAGCCACACACATACACACAGAGACAGAGAGAGACACAGAGAGAGGCTGCAGCCACAAGATGTATCACGACAGGTCAGTGGCCTGTGCATCCTACAACCACCCTCACTCCATCCCCTCCTCAGACCCCCCCCCTCCCCCCTGCCCCCTCCACTCCCCCCCCCACCCCCTCCCCCGCCCCCCAACCCCCCCCACACAATTCTTCTCCCCATCCCAGCACTTCGGCACTTTGCAGAATGTGTTTTTCTTCCCATTTCCATTCAAAGTTCTGGGGTTTTTCCCCTTCCAGTCCCTTTTTAATTAAGAGGTCTTAGTAAATCGTCGTCACTGTATATCTCTCCCCCCCCCCCCAGTCTCCCCCCCCCCCCCCCCCCCCACACACACACCTCTTCTCTCTCCTTCTCTTTACCATCTCCTAAACACCCCCCACCTCCACACCCCTACACACACACACACGCACACACACACACACACATGCACGCATATGCACATGCACATGCACACATATGCACCCGCACACTGTCTCGCACGTACACATGCACAAAAACTTTCATACACACACGCTCCTATGCATGCTTGTTTGCACACACACACACACACACACACACACACACACACACACACACACACACACACACACACACACACACACACGAGCAGAATATAGTCCCATCCCTTTCCACTCTAAATTTCTGTGGCCACTCAGCAGAATTTGTTCCGCCTTCGATTTAAAAACAGAACAGAAAAAAGAAGTTGCGCAATGTATATTGAGAGGCAGTCCTTGGTAAAGGCGTTTCCGTTCAACCAGATAAATAGATAGCCCAGAGAGAGACAGACAGAGAGAGAGACAGACAGACACAGACAGACAGACAGACAGACGTGAGACAGATAGACAGAGAGAGGTGCAGACAGACAGATATATAACGACAGACAGATACAAACAGACACAGACAGAGATAGATACAGATAGACAGTGAAAAATAGCCGGAGAGAGACAGACGGAGACAGAGACAGACAGACAGACAGAGAGACAGCGAGCTAGAGACAGAGAGACGGAGGCAGAAATAAAACGGAGAAAGGGAGAGAGACAGACAGACAGGCAGGCAGACAGGCAGAGAGACAAAGACAGACAGAGGCGGACACGCTGAGAGCGGAGACAGAGATACAGACAGACAGACACACACACACACACACACACACACACACACACACACACACACACACACACACACACACACACAGTGAGAGAGAAGGGTGGGGCAGACAGACAGAAACAGAGGGATTCCAGTCAGGACAAGCAGACACACAATATTCCCTTGGGTTGTAGCACCGAGCAAAGTTGTGTAACGAGTCGCCTGCACATTGCCACAGTGTGTGAATAAACATCCACACACACACAACAGTCCATCACCCCCTCACCCTCCTGCCAGTTGTCTCTACTCCCCAACCTACCCCACTCTACGTACACCCATACAAAGCCTTTAGGAACTCATCGGAATTGGTTTTCATGTCTTCGAAAACAGAGTTCTGGACTGGCAATAAGTCTTCGGTTTTGTGTCCTGAAAAGAAAATTACAGGAGAGAGAGAGAGAGAGAGAGAGAGAGAGAGAGAGAGAGAGAGAGAGATTACAGACAGGCAGACGGAGACAGAGAGACAGAGACAGACAGACAGACAGAGGGAGAGAGTGAGGATTTCTAATAAGGAGCGGCCTATTTTTCCAGCACATCCACAAAGACAGGTGGAATGCTGTGTGTGTGTGTGTGTGTGTGTGTGTGTGTGTGTGTGTGTGAGTATACATATATATATATATATATATATATATATATATATATATATATAAGCGTGTGTGTGTGCATATGACAGCGATTGTGCGTGTGAACGTGTGTGTGTGAGACAGGGTGCTCAGGGTACTGAAGGCATCCAACATTGTACGCGCAGCGTTAGCTCCCTTAGAGGTGCTTCCTGCAGCCTCAGAGGACGTCACAGTGAGTGCGTGGCCAGTGGCTGCCTTCCGTCGCTGCCACGGCTGTCTGGGTGCATGTCTGTCTGTCTGTATGTTTTCTCATTACCCATCCCCCTCCCACCCCCCACCCCCACCCCCGCAACACACAAAACCCAGCCACTGCATGTGTATTTTGCAGCACTGATACTCCGTCTGTCGTACAGTATATCAAAGGCCTTCTTTCCATCAATGAAAGCAGAAAGAGAGAGAGAGAGGGGGGTGGGTGGGGGGGGGAGGGTGTCGGGGGGGTGGGGGGAGGAAGGTGGAAGAGGGCCGGGGGATGGAGGGGAGCTCAGGTACTCCGGCACTGCACTCCGTAGAACGCGTTCCCTCTTGCGTTTCACGTCATGGAATAGAAAGTAGCGAAATAGTCCTTCCAATTTCGTCAGGACTCCATTAAAAAAAGATAACAAGAAGAAGAAGAAGCAAAAGTTGGAATCCGATTTTGATGCAGACTGGCTTACCGTGGGACCGTGACCAAAAAATCAATACAATACAATACAATACAATACAATACAATACAACAGTACACAATGCAACAGGTAACAGCAAAAGTCGAACTGGTGAAAAAGTGACAATATAAAAGAAGTAAACCGGGCAAACAACAACAACAACAACAACACATAAAAAGGCGGAAGATTTGCGAAACAGAATGACACACATCGGCGTATTAATTGAATAGAGGCAACACAAGCTGTTCTACAAAACGTGAGAACAGGACTAACGCACTAAGAGTACACAGAGAGTGACGAGAGGTGACCAACACTACATCACACCACCCGTCCACCCTGCACCAGGTGACCAACACTACATCACACCACCCGTCCACCCTGCACCAGGTGACCAACACTACATCACTGCATCCCGTCCACCCTGCACCAGG
Organism: Babylonia areolata; assembly: GCF_041734735.1. Classification (NCBI taxonomy): domain Eukaryota; kingdom Metazoa; phylum Mollusca; class Gastropoda; order Neogastropoda; family Buccinidae; genus Babylonia; species Babylonia areolata. Next base: position 1,676,358 of record NC_134893.1, read on the forward strand.
TGACCAACACTACATCACACCACCCGTCCACCCTGCACCAGGTGACCAACACTACATCACACCACCCGTCCACCCTGCACCAGGTGACCAACACTACATCACACCACCCGTCCACCCTGCACCAGGTGACCAACACTGCATCACACCACCCGTCCACCCTGCACCAGGTGACCAACACTGCATCACACCACCCGTCCACCCTGCACCAGGTGACCAACACTGCATCACACCACCCGTCCACCCTGCACCAGGTGACCAACACTACATCACAGCACCCGTCCACCCTGCACCAGGTGACCAACACTACATCACACCACCCGTCCACCCTGCACCAGGTGACCAACACTACATCACACCACCCGTCCACCCTGCACCAGGTGACCAACACTACATCACACCACCCGTCCACCCTGCACCAGGTGACCAACACTACATCACACCACCCGTCCACCCTGCACCAGGTGACCAACACTACATCACACCACCCGTCCACCCTGCACCAGGTGACCAACACTACATCACACCACCCGTCCACCCTGCACCAGGTGACCAACACTGCATCACACCACCCGTCCACCCTGCACCAGGTGACCAACACTACATCACACCACCCGTCCACCCTGCCCCAGGTGACCAACACTACATCACACCACCCGTCCACCCTGCACCAGGTGACCAACACTACATCACACCACCCGTCCACCCTGCACCAGGTGACCAACACTACATCACAGCATCCCGTCCACCCTGCACCAGGTGACCAACACTACATCACTGCATCCCGTCCACCCTGCACCAACCCCTTCCCCATACCATGCACACATAAAGGCAATGAAGGAACGTCAAAACATGTAACGGCCAATGAGGCTGACAGACAGAGATATACAGTGAGACAGACAGACAGACAGAGATATACAGTGAGACAGACAGACAGACAGACAGAGATATACAGTGAGACAGACAGAGAGACAGAGATATACAGTGAGACAGACAGACAGACAGACAGACAGACAGACAGAGATATACAGTGAGACAGACAGACAGACAGAGATATACAGTGAGACAGACAGAGAGACAGACAGACAGAGATATACAGTGAGACAGACAGACAGACAGAGATATACAGTGAGACAGACAGACAGACAGACAGACAGACAGAGTTATACAGTGAGACAGACAGACAGACAGAGATATACAGTGAGACAGACAGACAGACAGAGATATACAGTGAGACAGACAGACAGACAGACAGACAGAGATATACAGTGAGACAGACAGACAGACAGAGATATACAGTGAGACAGACAGACAGACAGACAGACAGACAGACAGACAGAGATATACAGTGAGACAGACAGACAGACAGACAGAGACATACAGTGAGACAGACAGACAGACAGACAGAGATATACAGTGAGACAGACAGACAGACAGACAGAGATATACAGTGAGACAGACAGACAGACAGAGATATACAGTGAGACAGACAGACAGACAGACAGACAGACAGAGACATACAGTGAGACAGACAGACAGACAGACAGAGATATACAGTGAGACAGACAGAGACATACAGTGAGACAGACAGACAGACAGAGATATACAGTGAGACAGACAGACAGACAGACAGACAGAGACATACAGTGAGACAGACAGACAGACAGAGATATACAGTGAGACAGACAGAGACATACAGTGAGACAGACAGACAGACAGAGATATACAGTGAGACAGACAGACAGACAGACAGACAGAGACATACAGTGAGACAGACAGACAGACAGAGATATACAGTGAGACAGACAGAGACATACAGTGAGACAGACAGAGACATACAGTGAGACAGACAGACAGACAGAGACATACAATGAGACAGACAGAGACATACAGTGAGACAGACAGAGACATACAGTGAGACAGACAGACAGACAGAGACATACAGTGAGACAGACAGAGACATACAGTGAGACAGACAGACAGACAGAGACATACAGTGAGACAGACAGACAGACAGAGACATACAGTGAGACAGACAGACAGAGACATACAATGAGACAGACAGAGACATACAGTGAGACAGACAGACAGACAGAGACATACAGTGAGACAGACAGACAGACAGACAGAGACATACAGTGAGACAGACAGAGACATACAGTGAGACAGACAGAGACATACAGTGAGACAGACAGACAGACAGAGACATACAGTGAGACAGACAGAGACATACAGTGAGACAGACAGACAGACAGAGACATACAGTGAGACAGACAGAGACATACAGTGAGACAGACAGACAGAGACATACAGTGAGACAGACAGACAGACAGAGACATACAGTGAGACAGACAGACAGACAGACAGACAGACAGAGACAGACAGACAGACAGACAGAGACATACAGTGAGACAGACAGACAGAGACATACAGTGAGACAGTGAGACAGACAGAGACATACAGTGAGACAGACAGACAGAGACATACAGTGAGACAGACAGACAGAGACGTACAGTGAGACAGAGACAGACAGACAGACAGAGACATACAGTGAGACAGACAGACAGAGACATACAGTGAGACAGTGAGACAGACAGACAGACAGAGACATACAGTGAGACAGACAGAGACATACAGTGAGACAGACAGAGACATACAGTGAGACAGACAGACAGACAGAGACATACAGTGAGACAGTGAGACAGACAGACAGAGACATACAGTGAGACAGACAGACAGAGACATACAGTGAGACAGTGAGACAGACAGACAGAGACATACAGTGAGACAGACAGACAGACAGAGACATACAGTGAGACAGACAGACAGACAGAGACATACAGTGAGACAGACAGACAGACAGAGACAGACAGACAGACAGAGACATACAGTGAGACAGACAGACAGACAGAGACATACAGTGAGACAGACAGACAGAGACATACAGTGAGACAGACAGACAGACAGACAGAGACATACAGTGAGACAGACAGACAGAGACATACAGTGAGACAGACAGACAGACAGACAGAGACATACAGTGAGACAGACAGACAGAGACATACAGTGAGACAGACAGACAGAGACATACAGTGAGACAGTGAGACAGACAGACAGAGACATACAGTGAGACAGACAGACAGAGACATACAGTGAGACAGTGAGACAGACAGACAGACAGAGACATACAGTGAGACAGACAGACAGAGACATACAGTGAGACAGACAGACAGAGACATACAGTGAGACAGTGAGACAGACAGACAGACAGACAGAGACATACAGTGAGACAGACAGACAGAGACATACAGTGAGACAGACAGACAGACAGACAGAGACGTACAGTGAGACAGACAGACAGAGACGTACAGTGAGACAGACAGACAGAGACATACAATGAGACAGACAGAGACATACAGTGAGACAGACAGACAGAGACATACAATGAGACAGACAGAGACATACAGTGAGACAGACAGACAGAGACATACAATGAGACAGACAGAGACATACAGTGAGACAGACAGACAGAGACATACAATGAGACAGACAGACAGAGACGTACAGTGAGACAGACAGACAGAGACATACAATGAGACAGACAGAGACATACAGTGAGACAGACAGACAGAGACATACAATGAGACAGACAGACAGAGACGTACAGTGAGACAGACAGACAGAGACATACAGTGAGACAGACAGACAGAGACATACAATGAGACAGACAGAGACATACAGTGAGACAGACAGACAGAGACATACAGTGAGACAGACAGACAGAGACATACAATGAGACAGACAGAGACATACAGTGAGACAGACAGACAGAGACATACAATGAGACAGACAGACAGAGACGTACAGTGAGACAGACAGACAGAGACATACAGTGAGACAGACAGACAGAGACGTACAGTGAGACAGACAGACAGAGACATACAATGAGACAGACAGAGACATACAGTGAGACAGACAGACAGAGACATACAGTGAGACAGACAGACAGAGACATACAATGAGACAGACAGAGACGTACAGTGAGACAGACAGACAGAGACATACAATGAGACAGACAGACAGAGACATACAGTGAGACAGACAGACAGAGACGTACAGTGAGACAGACAGACAGAGACATACAATGAGACAGACAGAGACATACAGTGAGACAGACAGACAGAGACATACAGTGAGACAGACAGACAGAGACATACAATGAGACAGACAGAGACATACAGTGAGACAGACAGACAGAGACGTACAGTGAGACAGACAGACAGAGACATACAGTGAGACAGACAGACAGAGACGTACAGTGAGACAGACAGACAGAGACATACAATGAGACAGAAAGAGACATACAGTGAGACAGACAGACAGAGACATACAGTGAGACAGACAGACAGAGACATACAATGAGACAGACAGAGACATACAGTGAGACAGACAGACAGAGACGTACAGTGAGACAGACAGACAGAGACATACAATGAGACAGACAGAGACATACAGTGAGACAGACAGACAGACAGAGTTATACAGTGAGACAGACAGACAGACAGACAGACAGAGACATACAGTGAGACAGACAGAGACATACAGTGAGACAGACAGACAGAGACATACAGTGAGACAGACAGACAGAGACATACAATGAGACAGACAGAGACGTACAGTGAGACAGACAGACAGAGACATACAATGAGACAGACAGACAGAGACATACAGTGAGACAGACAGACAGAGACGTACAGTGAGACAGACAGACAGAGACATACAATGAGACAGACAGAGACATACAGTGAGACAGACAGACAGAGACATACAGTGAGACAGACAGACAGAGACATACAATGAGACAGACAGAGACATACAGTGAGACAGACAGACAGAGACGTACAGTGAGACAGACAGACAGAGACGTACAGTGAGACAGACAGACAGAGACATACAATGAGACAGACAGAGACATACAGTGAGACAGACAGACAGAGACATACAGTGAGACAGACAGACAGAGACATACAATGAGACAGACAGAGACATACAGTGAGACAGACAGACAGAGACGTACAGTGAGACAGACAGACAGAGACATACAATGAGACAGACAGAGACATACAGTGAGACAGACAGACAGACAGAGTTATACAGTGAGACAGACAGACAGACAGACAGACAGAGACATACAGTGAGACAGACAGAGACATACAGTGAGACAGACAGAGACATACAGTGAGACAGACAGACAGACAGAGACATACAGTGAGACAGTGAGACAGACAGACAGACAGAGACATACAGTGAGACAGACAGACAGAGACATACAGTGAGACAGACAGACAGACAGATACAGACAGACAGACAGACAGAGACATACAGTGAGACAGACAGACAGAGACGTACAGTGAGACAGACAGAGACAGACAGACAGAGACATACAGTGAGACAGAGACAGACAGACAGACTGACCAATACGAACCATCCACGGAGACAGGCAGAACAGTCAGGGACAGGGGGCGGGGGGCGGGGGGCGGGGATGAAGGGGCGTGGAGTAGAAGAGTCAGGTGGAACTTCATTTCCCATTGGTATTTCACACACACACACACACACACACACACACGGCACATAATGGAATCAGTGAAACCGGCTATCGTAGAGCCCGTTAGATTTTTCTGCATGAACATTTTTTGCCGGACAGCTGATGAAAATGTAGAGTTCTCGAAGTTCCCGGCTGTGTGTGTGTGTGTGTGTGTGTGTGTGTGTGTGTGTGTGTTCATGTATGTTGCATACTCTGAACGAAATGGCCTCTACATCTGTCCGACCCAATCTCCCACTCCTTCACGCCCCCTCCGTCCCCCCCCCCCCCCCTTCCCTCCTCCTCCCCCCAACGCCTCCCCCCCCCCCCCTTGCCCCTCCAACCCTCCTTGTTTATCTGATAGCTATCTGACTGTCCTGACTGCTTTTTGGGGGGTCGAAAACAAGTTTTGTCTTATCACAAAGAGTAACAACGGCTTCACGTAATGAAACACACGACTCCCACACTACGAAGGAGGACCAGCAGTTGTCTGGAACTTTCAGCCTACGAATTCCGAGAGAACACAAGCCCCATCGCGGCAACTAACTCCTGTGTGTGACTTCGAGCGCGCGAGATCAATCAGTGCGCGCGCGTGCCTCGTGCCAAGCATGCGCACTGCCGGCTGCTTGCTCGCGATGCTGGAACAGTTGAGAGACGAATGTGGAAGAATGATGTGGTAGGCAGTCTATCAAGTTTCCTCAACAGTGCGCAGAAGGGTCGGCCCTTCACTCTGAGTGATCTAATTCAACAGTGCGTGGTTCGAATCTGAGGTGAGTGCATTCGTTTGGTGATGTTCGTTGGTTGTTTTCGTTGAGAGCTGGACTCGTTTTCGTCGGGGAATGTTTTCGTTTTGACAGGAAGTGAAGGTGGAATTGTGTCGTCTGCTTCTATTCGAGTTTGCTTGACCAACACTGAAGTATGCGAGTTGTTTTATGAAGTGGAGATTTGTTCTCACGGCGCGTAAATTATGGTCGTATGCCTGTGTGTGTTCGGTGTGTTTGGAAGCAGTAAATTTACTCACGTCTGGTATTGAGTATTTTCCTTACTTTTATTTGAAGCCACGTGTGTGTGTGTGTGTGTGTGTGTGAGAGAGAGAGAGAGAGAGAGAGAGAGAGAGAGAGAGCATTTATCATTTTCGCATCCTGTTACTTTGGTCAACAGAAAGAGAAAGAAAAAATGTGTATCATTATTTTGTTCGTGTATTGTGTGTGTGTGTGTGTGTGTGTGTGAGCGCGAGCGCGCGTGCGTGCATGTCAGTGTGTGCATGTGTGTGTGTGTGTGTGTGTGTGTGTGTGCTCTCTTCTTCTTAGCATCATAATTCTGAGATCAACATAAAAAAGTATGTAATTATATGAAAATTAAAAGTTTAGTAAATGAGATTCAGTTGGTAACACCAGCTGTTGCAAAAGTTTTACCATTGTTATCATACACAGTGTGTGTTTGTGTGTGTGTGTGTGTGTGTGTGTGTGTGTGTGTGTGTGTGTGTGTGTGTATATGTGTGTGTGTGTGTGTGTGTGTGTGTGTGTGTGCAGAGAAAAAACAAAGAAGAAATTAAACATGTGTACTGTAAGATGAAAATGATCTTTCACAACTGATTGTGTATAAGGAAATTGGATTGTTTCAACTATTTTCTCAGAGTATTACCTGGTTTGGTTAGAAAGATGTGCAAAGTAGGCATCAAAAGAAAATACATGAATCCAAATCAAACGGTCATTTCTTTGTTCATTGACTCACTTTAGTGAAATATTTGCAGAAAATTCACCCTTGAATCTATAGATATACATATTGAACATCAAAATGTGCTTTGGTACTTTCTGTGAAGAAAGTGTGTTATCTGAAACATGAGTTATGATAGGGTGAGTGTTCATATTCAACACATGGTCACATGAAACATGAGTTTTGATAGGGTGAGTGTTCATTTTCAACACATGATCACATGAAACATGAGTTTTGATAGGGTGAGTGTTCATCTTCAACACATGATCACATGATACATGAGTTTTGATAGGGTGAGTGTTCATATTCAACACATGATCACATGAAACATGAGTTTTGATAGGGTGAGTGTTCATATTCAACACATGGTCACATGAAACATGAGTTTTGATAGGGTGAGTGTTCATTTTCAACACATGATCACATGAAACATGAGTTTTGATAGGGTGAGTGTTCATATTCAACACATGGTCACATGAAACATGAGTTTTGATAGGGTGAGTGTTCATCTTCAACACATGGTCACACAAAGAAGGTAGAAGTGTAATCACAAATAGACATTACTTAAAAATAACGGCCCCACAGTGTTTACCTACTCCCTCCAGAAGGGTTGTGGCCTAACAAACAAGACAACATTGTATGATATTGTATAACATAGCCTCTCTCTCTGATAGTGAACAATATTGTATAACATAGCCTCTCTCTCTGATAGTGAACAATATTGTATAACATAGCCTCTCTCTCTGATAGTGAACAATATTGTATAACATACCCTCTCTCTCTGATAGTGAACAATATTGTATAACATACCCTCTCTCTCTGATAGTGAACAATATTGTATCACATACCCTCTCTCTCTGATAGTGAACAGGAATATTAGTAAACACAAGGATGCACTATGCCTCAGATCCATAACAAAGATGATCTGAACATTTAACTTTATTTGGCGTAAACAAAGGATACTTTGATTACAAGTGACAAATTCTGTTTTAAGAATTTTATTCAGAACAATCTCACACAAAAACATATTGGTGAAGAAATCAAAATCACTGGATCCATGACCACAGTTTGAACTGTAGATATCTTATCATGTTTATTTAAATATAAAGTTTATCTCGTTGAACATATTTAAGAATTTATTAAAGTGAAGTGTAAAGGTGCAGCAGTTGAAAACAACAAATTTATCAATAACCAATCAGCAAGAGGCATGTGAAGATTGTAGATCAGATTAGAAATAAATCTCTCATGTACAAGAACTCTCTTTTTATTCTGAAACATCTTGTACTTAATACAAAGATATGTTGACTGTCTTGAGCTGTAAGAACTAGAAAAGGCATGTGTTAATCTGGACTTGTACTGCTGATGTAGTGATTCATCATACTGTCATACAATTACAGCAGCAACAATAAAGATAACAACAACAACATCAAAACACGAAGGAAACAAAGTTGACACTTATGCTGCAAAAACAAACAAACACACAAAAAAACCCAACAAAACTTATTAATCATTTTAATGGAGTGCATGTGAATATTTTCTTGAACAATTAGCTGTTATATGTTGACAAACAAAGGGTTAATTCATATATATATATATATATATATATAGAGAGAGAGAGAGAGAGAGAGAGAGAGAGAGAGAGAGAGAGAGAACGCAAGAATTTTTATGTAAGGTCACCACCCTGCATACATTTTGGGTGCACATGTTGTACACACATCTTAACTAAAATAAAATAGGAAGAATGAAACAATCCACTTAATGAGAGAGAGAAAAAGAGACAGAGACATGTGTGAGTGTGTATACATATTTGTGTGTGTGTTTGTGTGTATGTGCGTGCATGTGGGCATGTGAGTGTTTGTGTGTGTGTGTGTGTGTGTGTGTGTGTGTGTGTGTGTGTGTTTAATGTTTATTGTGAAGCACTTTGAGCTCCTTCTAATGGAGGGGGTGGGGGGTGGGAAATATATATATATGCATTCTTATGAATTCAAATGGACTCATGCATTCATACACAAAAATGCACACGCACAAGCTTGTTTTTACAAACACACACACACACACATGAATATACTCTCTCTCTCTCTCTCTCTCTCTCTCTCTCTCTCTCTCTCAATTGGCACTGTAAAATGGAAAGCACTGAGAAATATAGATGGTTTTATAGTTTTAAAAGTATATTTCAAACAGAAAAATATATCACAGTCGTGACAAACAAGTGGCACCGAACAAGTCTCGCCAGATTTAGAACGAGAACGATTGGTTTGAATGCTTATGAAAAGTGGTTTCAGACTGAGCCCTCGTTACTCTCCCCTTGTCCGATGTGCGGTCATTCAAGGGAGGATGAGTTACATTTTTTGTTTAGTTGTAAAGCTTATGATGATATTCAAGAAAAATGTGTTGTATTTAAAACAAATTCAGCAAAGAATGAAGATATTTTTGGAGTACTTAATTTAAATCAGGAAACTTCACTACAGTCACTTGCAAAATATATTGCAGAAGCGAATAACATGCGACGAAAAAAAACTCAGCAATAATAAAATAGTATCAGGTGTTGCTCATTGTGAAAAGTGAAATCTGTGTTGTCACACTCATATGGAAAATATTTATGTTATACATTTATATATGTTTTTGTTTTTATTTCTCACTACATGCCATTACTTTGAATGGATGGTCGAACTGCACTTTGTTGCACAGATTGATTGATTTCGTTTTGGTTTTGGTTTTCATCAATATTATTACTATTGATGCATGTTGTTATTTGTATTATGAACCCCCATGTCATTAGGGCTGTAAAGCTATTGACATTAAAGTGTTCAGTGTTCAGTGTTCTCTCCCTCTCTCTCTGTACCTCTCTCTGTGTCTCCCCCCTCTCTCTCCCTCTCTCACAACATGCTGTCTCTTGATATGTCTTCACTTAAACTTTCTATTTAAAATCATTTATACAGTATGGAAATCAGTTTATCAATGATCAAGTTGCAAAACAATGGTTAGAATGATTAGATATATTAACATTTATAAATTATAGTCATATCTGTTTGAAAGTGAATTCTCTGTAACTAGTTTTTGAATGTTAATTTTGACAATCAATGAATGATCCTTTGTTTTTGAACAAAGAATGATTTGATGTTTAAAAATAGCTGAGTCGTTTTAATCATTTGATTCTTTCTGTGGGTGTGTTATGTCTGTGTTTGTCCCCACTACCCCATCTCAGTATCTCTGTCTCTCCCCACTACCACGTCTCAATATCTCTGTCTCTCCCCACTACCCCATCTCAATATCTCTGTCTCTCCCCACTACCACGTCTCAATATCTCTGTCTCTCCCCACTACCCCATCTCAGTATATCTGTCTGTCTCTCCCCACTACCCCATCTCAGTATCTCTGTCTCTCCCCACTACCCCATCTCAATATCTCTGTCTCTCCCCACTACCCCATCTCAATATCTCTGTCTCTCCCCACTACCCCATCTCAATATCTCTGTCTCTCCCCACTACCCCATCTCAGTATATCTGTCTGTCTCTCCCCACTACCCCATCTCAATATCTCTGTCTCTCCCCACTACCCCATCTCAGTATCTCTGTCTGTCTCTCCCCACTACCCCATCTCAATATCTCTGTCTCTCCCCACTACCCCATCTCAATATCTCTGTCTCTCCCCACTACCCCATCTCAGTATCTCTGTCTCTCCCCACTACCCCATCTCAATATCTCTGTCTCTCCCCACTACCCCATCTCAGTATCTCTGTCTCTCCCCACTACCCCATCTCATTATCTCTGTCTCTCCCCACTACCCCATCTCAATATCTCTGTATCTGTCTCTCCCCACTACCCCATCTCAATATCTCTGTCTCTCCCCACTACCCCATCTCAATATCTCTGTCTGTCTCTCCCCACTACCCCATCTCAATATCTCTGTCTCTCCCCACTACCCCATCTCATTATCTCTGTCTGTCTCTCCCCACTACCCCATCTCATTATCTCTGTCTGTCTCTCCCCACTACCCCATCTCAATATCTCTGTCTGTCTCTCCCCACTACCCCATCTCATTATCTCTGTCTGTCTCTCCCCACTACCCCATCTCATTATCTCTGTCTGTCTCTCCCCACTACCCCATCTCATTATCTCTGTCTGTCTCTCCCCACTACCCCATCTCAATATCTCTGTCTCTCCCCATTACCCCATCTCATTATCTCTGTCTGTCTCTCCCCACTACCCCATCTCATTATCTCTGTCTGTCTCTCCCCACTACCCCATCTCATTATCTCTGTCTGTCTCTCCCCACTACCCCATCTCAATATCTCTGTCTCTCCCCACTACCCCATCTCATTATCTCTGTCTCTCCCCACTACCCCATCTCAATATCTCTGTCTCTCCCCACTACCCCATCTCAATATCTCTGTCTGTCTCTCCCCACTACCCCATCTCAATATCTCTGTCTGTCTCTCCCCACTACCCCATCTCATTATCTCTGTCTCTCCCCACTACCCCATCTCAATATCTCTGTCTGTCTCTCCCCACTACCCCATCTCATTATCTCTGTCTCTCCCCACTACCCCATCTCAGTATATCTGTCTCTCCCCACTACCCCATCTCAATATCTCTGTCTGTCTCTCCCCACTACCCCATCTCAATATCTCTGTCTCTCCCCACTACCCCATCTCATTATCTCTGTCTCTCCCCACTACCCCATCTCAATATCTCTGTCTCTCCCCACTACCCCATCTCAATATCTCTGTCTCTCCCCACTACCCCATCTCAATATCTCTGTCTGTCTCTCCCCACTACCCCATCTCAATATCTCTGTCTCTCCCCACTACCCCATCTCAATATCTCTGTCTGTCTCTCCCCACTACCCCATCTCAATATCTCTGTATCTGTCTCTCCCCACTACCCCATCTCATTATCTCTGTCTCTCCCCACTACCCCATCTCAATATCTCTGTCTGTCTCTCCCCACTACCCCATCTCAATATCTCTGTCTCTCCCCACTACCCCATCTCAATATCTCTGTCTCTCCCCACTACCCCATCTCAATATCTCTGTATCTGTCTCTCCCCACTACCCCATCTCAATATCTCTGTATCTGTCTCTCCCCACTACCCCATCTCAATATCTCTGTCTGTCTCTCCCCACTACCCCATCTCATTATCTCTGTCTCTCCCCACTACCCCATCTCAATATCTCTGTCTCTCCCCACTACCCCATCTCAATATCTCTGTCTGTCTCTCCCCACTACCCCATCTCAATATCTCTGTCTCTCCCCACTACCCCATCTCAATATCTCTGTCTGTCTCTCCCCACTACCCCATCTCATTATCTTTGTCTCTCCCCACTACCCCATCTCAATATCTCTGTCTGTCTCTCCCCACTACCCCATCTCAATATCTCTGTCTGTCTCTCCCCACTACCCCATCACATTATCTCTGTCTCTCCCCACTACCCCATCTCAATATCTCTGTCTCTCCCCACTACCCCATCTCAATATCTCTGTCTGTCTCTCCCCACTACCCCATCTCAATATCTCTGTCTCTCCCCACTACCCCATCTCAATATCTCTGTCTGTCTCTCCCCACTACCCCATCTCATTATCTCTGTCTCTCCCCACTACCCCATCTCAATATCTCTGTCTGTCTCTCCCCACTACCCCATCTCAATATCTCTGTCTGTCTCTCCCCACTACCCCATCTCATTATCTCTGTCTCTCCCCACTACCCCATCTCAATATCTCTGTCTGTCTCTCCCCACTACCCCATCTCAATATCTCTGTCTCTCCCCACTACCCCATCTCAATATCTCTGTCTCTCCCCACTACCCCATCACAATATCTCTGTCTCTCCCCACTACCCCATCTCAATATCTCTGTCTGTCTCTCCCCACTACCCCATCTCAATATCTCTGTCTCTCCCCACTACCCCATCTCAATATCTCTGTCTCTCCCCACTACCCCATCTCAATATCTCTGTCTCTCCCCACTACCCCATCTCAATATCTCTGTCTCTCCCCACTACCCCATCTCAGTATCTCTGTCTCTCCCCACTACCCCATCTCAATATCTCTGTCTGTCTCTCCCCACTACCCCATCTCAATATCTCTGTCTCTCCCCACTACCCCATCTCAATATCTCTGTCTCTCCCCACTACCCCATCTCAATATCTCTGTCTCTCCCCACTACCCCATCTCAATATCTCTGTCTGTCTCTCCCCACTACCCCATCTCAATATCTCTGTCTGTCTCTCCCCACTACCCCATCTCAATATCTCTGTCTCTCCCCACTACCCCATCTCAATATCTCTGTCTGTCTCTCCCCACTACCCCATCTCAATATCTCTGTCTCTCCCCACTACCCCATCTCAATATCTCTGTCTCTCCCCACTACCCCATCTCAATATCTCTGTCTCTGTATCTTTCTCTGCATCTCTCCTTGTTTCTGCTGTCTTTGAAGTCTAAATCCTCATCTTCCCCCGTTTTGCATTTTTAAACGTCTGAATAACCATCGTCTTTGTGTGTGTGAGTGTTTTTTTGTTTTGTTTTTTTGTTTTGTTTTGTTTTTGACGATTGGAAGAATTGTTTGTACTTGCGCTATATCTGACCTTTTATTGATTTATTTTTTGGTTTGATTTCAGTGACTTCACTGTTGTTTATGGTCAACGACAGACATTGTTTTGTTCTTCCCAGGTATAATCTCCTAAATTACAAATCAGTTTTCCCGCTGTTGTTGTTTTTCACCTCTTTTCTTTCACCAATGCACATGGAGTTTTCAGTGGTTCTGATGTAGCGTGTCTTGGTCAAGTCAATCATGGTGGAACTCAGCCCTATCCAGATCGGTTTTTGTGTTGGGTTTACTTCCCTCATGTGGCAGGCAGTACTGGGTTATATCAGGGAACATCCTTCAGGGAAAAGGGCAGGGAGAGAGGCAGTACTGGGTTATATCAGGGAACATCCTTCAGGGAAAAGGGCAGGGAGACAGGCAGTACTGGGTTGTATCATGGAACATCAGGGAACAGGGCAGGGAGAGAGGCAGTACTGGGTTGTATCAGGGAACATCCTTCAGGGAACAGGGCAGGGAGACAGGCAGTACTGGGTTGTATCAGGGAACATCAGGGAACAGGGCAGGGAGAGAGGCAGTACTGGGTTATATCAGGGAACATCCTTCAGGGAAAAGGGCAGGGAGAGAGGCAGTACTGGGTTGTATCAGGGAACATCCTTCAGGGAACAGGGCAGGGAGACAGGCAGTACTGGGTTGTATCAGGGAACATCAGGGAACAGGGCAGGGAGAGAGGCAGTACTGGGTTGTATCAGGGAACATCCTTCAGGGAAAAGGGCAGGGAGAGAGGCAGTACTGGGTTGTATCAGGGAACATCCTTCAGGGAACAGGGCAGGGAGACAGGCAGTACTGGGTTGTATCAGGGAACATCAGGGAACAGGGCAGGGAGAGAGGCAGTACTGGGTTGTATCAGGGAACATCCTTCAGGGAAAAGGGCAGGGAGAGAGGCAGTACTGGGTTGTATCAGGGAACATCCTTCAGGGAAAAGGGCAGGGAGAGAGGCAGTACTGGGTTGTATCAGGGAACATCCTTCAGGGAACAGGGCAGGGAGACAGGCAGTACTGGGTTGTATCAGGGAACAGGGCAGGGAGACAGGCAGTACTGGGTTGTATCAGGGAACATCCTTCAGGGAACAGGGCAGGGAGACAGGCAGTACTGGGTTGTATCAGGGAACATCAGGGAACAGGGCAGGGAGACAGGCAGTACTGGGTTGTATCAGGGAACATCCTTCAGGGAACAGGGCAGGGAGACAGGCAGTACTGGGTTGTATCAGGGAACAGGGCAGGGAGACAGGCAGTACTGGGTTGTATCAGGGAACATCCTTCAGGGAACAGGGCAGGGAGACAGGCAGTACTGGGTTGTATCAGGGAACATCCTTCAGGGAACAGGGCAGGGAGACAGGCAGTACTGGGTTGTATCAGGGAACATCCTTCAGGGAAAAGGGCAGGGAGACAGGCAGTACTGGGTTGTATCAGGGAACATCCTTCAGGGAACAGGGCAGGGAAGCAGGCAGTACTGGGTTGTATCAGGGAACAGGCCAGGGAAGCAGGCAGTACTGGGTTGTATCAGGGAACAGGGCAGGGAAGCAGGCAGTACTGGGTTGTATCAGGGAACATCAGGGAACAGGCCAGGGAAGCAGGCAGTACTGGGTTGTATCAGGGAACATCCTTCAGGGAACAGTGCAGGGAGGCAGGCAGTACTGGGTTGTATCAGGGAACATCCTTCAGGGAACAGGACAGGGAGACAGGCAGTACTGGGTTGTATCAGGGAACAGGGCAGGGAGACAGGCAGTACTGGGTTGTATCAAGGAACATCAGGGAACAGGGCAGGGAGACAGGCAGTACTGGGTTGTATCAAGGAACATCAGGGAACAGGGCAGGGAGACAGGCAGTACTGGGTTGTATCAGGGAACAGGGCAGGGAGACAGGCAGTACTGGGTTGTATCAGGGAACAGGGAACAGGGCAGGGAGACAGGCAGTACTGGGTTGTATCAGGGAACAGGGAACAGGGCAGGGAGACAGGCAGTACTGGGTTGTATCAGGGAACAGGGAACAGGGCAGGGAGACAGGCAGTACTGGGTTGTATCAGGGAACAGGGAACAGGGCAGGGAGACAGGCAGTACTGGGTTGTATCAGGGAACAGGGCAGGGAGACAGGCAGTACTGGGTTGTATCAGGGAACAGGGAACAGGGCAGGGAGACAGGCAGTACTGGGTTGTATCAGGGAACAGGGCAGGGAGACAGGCAGTACTGGGTTGTATTTATTTATTTATTTATTTATTCAGACTTCTTGCAATAGCGCATATTCTTGAAGCTCTATGCGCTTTACAATAGCACTAAAAACATTCACTCAAACATCCCCACACAAACATATGCATATAATTTGAAATATAGGCGAGAGAGAAAAATTAAAATAGGTCATGTCAGTTGATTAAATCAAGAAATGCAACAGGTATTTAAAAAAACAGGGCAGGGAGACAGGCAGTACTGGGTTGTATCAGGGAACATCAGGGAACAGGGCAGGGAGACAGGCAGTACTGGGTTGTATCAGGGAACATCCTTCAGGGAACAGGGCAGGGAGACAGGCAGTACTGGGTTGTATCAGGGAACAGGGCAGGGAGACAGGCAGTACTGGGTTGTATCAGGGAACATCAGGGAACAGGGCAGGGAGGCAGGCAGTACTGGGTTGTATCAGGGAACATCAGGGAACAGGGCAGGGAGACAGGCAGTACTGGGTTGTATCAGGGAACATCAGGGAACAGGGCAGGGAGACAGGCAGTACTGGGTTGTATCAGGGAACAGGGAACAGGCCAGGGAGGCAGGCAGTACTGGGTTGTATCAGGGAACATCCTTCAGGGACCAGAGACAGGCAGACAGTGAAAGAAGTGGGAAGACAACACTTAATGGACAGAAAGGAGCATTGCCGAAACTCAGGACCTATCCCACGACCGCCAGAAATGGAGAATGTTTTCCATGCGTTCAGCAGTGCAGCGTCCCCACGACCAAACCAGGTCTCCAGACCAGTGACAGTGACACACACAGAATCACACAGAATCACACACACACACACACACACACACACACACACACACACACACACAGAGAGAGAGAGAGAGAGAGAGAGAGAGAGACAGACAGACAGACAGACAGACAGACAGACAGAGACAGAGAGAGACAGAGACAAAGAGAGACAGAGACAGAGAGAGAGCAATTAATGAGATGACCATTAAACTTATGAAGCAACAACAGCAATAGGGTTTCACAGCACGATGATTCAGACATAACACATTTATTGGGTGTTTTTTTTTAATGTCTTTGCACGCCATGGAGCCCTGAGATAACGAAGTGTTTATCTTGACGTTCCGTCTGATTTGTACTTCACTTTACTCCTTTTTGTTTCATATGTCAAATGATTTCACCAAGATCTTAATATCCCGACCCGTCAGCCACTGCACTCACCCCACGTCCCCCTCACCCCACATCCACTGCCCTCACCACTCCCCCTCACCCCACATCCACTGCACTCACCACTCCCCCTCACCCCACATCCCCTCATCCCCCTCACCCCACACCCACTGCCCTCACCCCACATCCACTGCACTCACCACTCCCCCTCACCCCACATCCCCCTCACCCCACATCCCCCTCACCCCACATCCACTGCCCTCACCACTCCCCCTCACCCCACATCCACTGCCCTCACCACTCCCCCTCACCCCACATCCACTGCCCTCACCCCACATCCCCCTCACCCCACATCCACTGCCCTCACCCCACATCCACTGCCCTCACCCCACATCCCCCTCACCCCACATCCCCCTCACCCCACATCCCCTCACCCCACATCCACTGCCCTCAGCCCACATCCCCCTCACCCCACATCCCCTCACCCCACATCCACTGCCCTCACCCCACATCCCCCTCACCCCACATCCACTGCCCTCACCCCACATCCACTGCCCTCACCCCACATCCCCCTCACCCCACATCCCTCACCCCACATCCACTGCCCTCACCCCACATCCCCCTCACCCCACATCCCCTCACCCCACATCCACTGCCCTCACCCCACATCCCCCTCACCCCACACCCCCCTCACCCCACATCCCCCTCACCCCACATCCACTGCCCTCATCCCACATCCACTGCCCTCACCCCACATCCACTGCCCTCACCCCACATCCACTGCCCTCACCCCACACCCCCTCACCCCACATCCCCCTCACCCCACATCCCTTCACCCATCCACTGCCCTCACCCCACATCCACTGCCCTCACCCCACACCCCCCTCACCCCCCTCACCCCACATCTCCCTCAACCCACATCCACTCCCCCTCACCCCACATCCCCCTCACCCCACATCCACTCCCCCTCACCACACATCCACTGCCCTCACCCCACATCCCCCTCACCCCACACCCCCCTCACCCCAATCCACTGCCCTCACCCCACATACACTCCACTCACCCCACATCCACTGCCCTCACCCCACATCCACTGCCCTCAGCCCACATACACTCCACTCACCCCACATCCCCCTCACCCCACATCCACTCCCCCTCACCCCACATCCCTCTCACCCCACATCCACTCCCCCTCACCCCCCTCACCCCACATCCCCCTCACCCCACATCCACTGGCCTCACCCCACATCCACTGCCCTCACCCCACATCCACTGACCTCACCCCACATCCACTGCCCTCACCCCACATCCACTTGCCCTCATCTCCCTCTGTCCCCGTGAGATGGAGTGGCTGACATAAGCATGGTTCAGGAAGCGACACATCCCATGCAGGTGGATACACGATCCCCCGTGACAGTGGGGACAGGTCAGTGTTTTCACAGACTGCGATAGTCTTGAATGAACATGGAAACAAAGGGGGGACGAAAGGAAAAGCTTCTCGTTTTGCTCCTCAGAGCAGGAAACTGTCGCTCGCACACACACACACACACACACACACACACACACACTCTCTCTCTCTCTCTCTCTCTCTCTCTCTCTCACACACACACACACACACACACACACACACACTCCCCCACACACATTCACACACACAAAACCACTTACCCACATACACAAAGAAAAAACTCCCACCAAACTGTGTGTGGTTAGTTGCGTGGAAAAAAAAAAAAGAAACACCCCCTCAAAACCAAAAACGTCCAAAGCAACCAGGAATATGTCGCTTCAAGTCAAGTTAGATGGAAAGAAATCCATTTGCCTAAGACGAAAACCGAACTTGCTCATTGGGGGCTGGGGGCGGGGGAGGGGGGGTGAGGGGGGGCGGATCTGTGGGAGTGATAGGGGATACCACTCAAACGGCGCAGGTGACAGGACAGCAAAACAACAATAAAAACTACAACTACGACTACAAGTGAGCTATAACAAAACAAACCAAAATCATCCACAAACAAACGGACTTTGTCGGAACATGCTATTCATTCTTGGTCACGTTGAAAGAAAATGATTTGTCGGATATGGATTCTGTCTTCTTTTTCTCTTTTTCTTTTGCTCCCCCCCCCACCCCCCCTCAAAGATTTCCGTTAGACTCACTGTTGAAGCTGCCACAGCCATGTACACAACGTCACGACATTAAACTGTCTTTGCCAAAGGTGGTTTTTTGTTACTGGTTTTTTTCCGATCTTATAAACGAACCCGTTGGGTAGAGGGTGTTTATGAAGTTGTGGGGGGAGCGGGTGGGTGTGCTGGGGTGGAGGGGGAAGGAAGGACTGAGTGGATGAGCGGCGTGGGAGTAATGTCATTGAAACGTTGCAGATGATGAAGCAGCCCAAAAAAAAAAAAAAAATGTTGGGAACATCAAAAGTCATTCCAAGTCACGTGGAAAGAAAACGCTGCCACGGAAATGGAGATGTTAGCTTTTTCTTGTTGCGTTTTTTCCCCTCAAAGATTTCGCAGCCCAGTGCACAGCTTACACGAAACTGAACTTTCCATGTAAAAGTTTTCCATTCTAACATGCCATGGACGAGCCCGGACAGTGGCTGTATTAGGGAGACTGGGAATGAGGGGCGTGGAGTGGTGCCACTGAAATGCTGCACATGATGGGGGGGGGAAATACACCACAAAACAAAAACATGCTTACAAACAAATTGAAATGTTCGGAGCATGGCAAGTAATCTTCAAGTCACGTGGAAGGAAAACGCTTTGACGAAAATGGAGATAGCACAGGATTTTTTTTTTTCTGAAAGATTTTTGTCAGACACTGTTCAAGTGCATGCAGCCCAGCGCCCAACTTAAACAAGATTCCAACTCTGGCAAAAGTTCCTCATTCTGAAACCCCATTGACGAAACTGGGTAATGGTTGTGTTTGGGGGAACTCGGAATGAGCGACGTGGGAGTAATGCCACTGAAATGGTGCAGATGATGACGCGAGGACACACACACACGCACGCACGCACACACGCACGCACGCACACACACACACACGCATATGCACACAAACCGGAAGGCGATGTAGCAGTGGCAGTGACACTTCCAACAATTATTGCTTTTGAAAATTTGATAAGATTCATTGAAGATGTAATCCGAGAAACCGACATGATCTCGTTTCTTATGTATCTGTCAACAGCAAGGAAAAGAAAACATAAAAGTGTCTGCATCGAATTCTTGCTTTTTGCGGGTTTCTTGCTAAAAATGGCTGTTAATTTCCTATTGACGTCACTAGGTCAGGTTTTGTATGGTAGACCTCCTTGTGTGGGTGAGTGGGCAGGGGCGCGCATGCGTGTGGCTTTGTTTCTGTGTGTGCGTGTGCGTGTGTGTGTGTGCGTGTGCGTGTGTGTGATGTGTGTGTGTGTGTGTGAGAGAGAGAGAGAGAGGAGAGAGAGAGAGAGAATTAATTGTCCACATACGTGAGGACGGCCTGAAATATAAGATTTATTCGTTTCAATGATACAGTGTTGCTTGTGTAAGTTGAATTTCCATCAGGATTCAGTCTTTATTTATGGCACTCTCATCTGACGTTAGCTTTCGCATTGCATAACGTAGGAAGAATCAGATATTTATGTTTGTACTGGCTCACCTGGAGCTAGTTTGAATAGTGTAGTATTTTAGTCACGAGAGAAATCACTGTACGAACTGATGTCTAGTTTGATAAGTGTAGTATTTTAGTCACGAGAGAAATCACTGTACGAACTGATGTCTAGTTTGATAAGTGTAGTATTTTAGTCACGAGAGAAATCACTGTACGAACTGATGTCTAGTTTGAATAGTGTAGTATTTTAGTCACGAGAGAAATCACTGTACGAACTGATGTCTAGTTTGAATAGTGTAGTATTTTAGTCACGAGAGAAATCACTGTACGAACTGATGTCTAGTTTGAATAGTGTAGTATTTTAGTCACGAGAGAAATCACTGTACGAACTGATGTCTAGTTTGATAACTGTAGTATTTCAGTCACGGGAGAACTTACTGTACGAACTGATGTCTAGTTTGATAACTGTAGTATTTCAGTCACGGGAGAACTTACTGTACGAACTGATGTCTAGTATGATAACTATTTTTTCAGTCACGAGAGAAATCACTGTACGAACTGATGTCTAGTTTGATAACTGTAGTATTTCAGTCACGGGAGAACTTACTGTACGAACTGATGTCTAGTATGATAACTATTTTTTCAGTCACGAGAGAAATCACTGTACGAACTGATGTCTAGTTTGATAACTGTTGTATTTCAGCCACGAGAGAAATCACTGTACGAACTGATGTCTAGTTTGATAACTGTAGTATTTCAGCCACGAGAGAAATCACTGTACGAACTGATGTCTAGTTTGATAACTGTAGTATTTCAGCCACGAGAGAAATCACTGTACGAACTGATGTCTAGTTTGATAAGTGTAGTATTTCAGTCACGAGAGGACTTACTGTACGAACTGATGTCTAGTTTGATAACTGTAGTATTTTAGTCACGAGAGAAATCACTGTACGAACTGATGTCTAGTTTGATAAGTGTAGTATTTTAGTCACGAGAGAAATCACTGTACGAACTGATGTCTAGTTTGTTAACTGTAGTATTTCAGTCACGGGAGAACTTACTGTACGAACTGATGTCTAGTTTGATAACTGTAGTATTTCAGTCACGGGAGAACTTACTGTACGAACTGATGTCTAGTATGGTAACTATTTTTTCAGTCACGAGAGAAATCACTGTACGAACTGATGTCTAGTTTGTTAACTGTAGTATTTCAGTCACGGGAGAACTTACTGTACGAACTGATGTCTAGTTTGATAACTGTAGTATTTCAGTCACGAGAGAAATCACTGTACGAACTGATGTCTAGTTTGATAACTGTATTATTTCAGTCACGAGAGAAATCACTGTACGAACTGATGTCTAGTTTGATAACTGTAGTATTTTAGTCACGAGAGAAATCACTGTACGAACTGATGTCTAGTTTGTTAACTGTAGTATTTCAGTCACGGGAGAACTTACTGTACGAACTGATGTCTAGTTTGATAACTGTAGTATTTCAGTCACGGGAGAACTTACTGTACGAACTGATGTCTAGTATGATAACTATTTTTTCAGTCACGAGAGAAATCACTGTACGAACTGATGTCTAGTTTGATAACTGTAGTATTTCAGTCACGGGAGAACTTACTGTACGAACTGATGTCTAGTATGATAACTATTTTTTCAGTCATGAGAGAAATCACTGTACGAACTGATGTCTAGTTTGATAAGTGTAGTATTTCAGTCACGAGAGAAATCACTGTACGAACTGATGTCTAGTTTGATAACTGTAGTATTTCAGCCACGAGAGAAATCACTGTACGAACTGATGTCTAGTTTGATAACTGTAGTATTTCAGCCACGAGAGAAATCACTGTACGAACTGATGTCTAGTTTGATAAGTGTAGTATTTCAGTCACGAGAGGACTTACTGTACGAACTGATGTCTAGTTTGATAACTGTAGTATTTCAGTCACGAGAGAAATCACTGTACGAACTGATGTCTAGTTTGATAACTGTTGTATTTCAGTCACGAGAGAAATCACTGTACGAACTGATGTCTAGTTTGATAACTGTTGTATTTCAGTCACGAGAGAAATCACTGTACGAACTGATGTCTAGTTTGATAACTGTAGTATTTCAGTCACGAGAGAAATCACTGTACGAACTGATGTCTAGTTTGATAACTGTTGTATTTCAGTCACGAGAGAAATCACTGTACGAACTGATGTCTAGTTTGATAACTGTTGTATTTCAGTCACGAGAGAAATCACTGTACGAACTGATGTCTAGTTTGAATAGTGTAGTATTTCAGTCACGAGAGAAATCACTGTACGAACTGATGTCTAGTTTGATAACTGTTGTATTTCAGTCACGAGAGAAATCACTGTACGAACTGATGTCTAGTTTGAATAGTGTAGTATTTCAGTCACGAGAGAAATCACTGTACGAACTGATGTCTAGTTTGATAACTGTAGTATTTCAGTCACGAGAGAAATCACTGTACGAACTGATGTCTAGTTTGATAAGTGTAGTATTTCAGTCACGAGAGAAATCACTGTACGAACTGATGTCTAGTTTGAATAGTGTAGTATTTCAGTCACGAGAGAAATCACTGTACGAACTGATGTCTAGTTTGATAAGTGTAGTATTTCAGTCACGAGAGAAATCACTGTACGAACTGATGTCTAGTTTGATAACTGTTGTATTTCAGTCACGAGAGAAATCACTGTACGAACTGATGTCTAGTTTGATAAGTGTAGTATTTCAGTCACGAGAGGACTTACTGTACGAACTGATGTCTAGTTTGATAACTGTAGTATTTCAGTCACGAGAGAAATCACTGTACGAACTGATGTCTAGTTTGATAACTGTTGTATTTCAGTCACGAGAGAAATCACTGTACGAACTGATGTCTAGTTTGATAACTGTTGTATTTCAGTCACGAGAGAAATCACTGTACGAACTGATGTCTAGTTTGATAACTGTAGTATTTCAGCCACGAGAGAAATCACTGTACGAACTGATGTCTAGTTTGATAACTGTTGTATTTCAGTCACGAGAGAAATCACTGTACGAACTGATGTCTAGTTTGATAACTGTTGTATTTCAGTCACGAGAGAAATCACTGTACGAACTGATGTCTAGTTTGATAACTGTTGTATTTCAGTCACGAGAGAAATCACTGTACAAACTGATGTCTAGTTTGATAACTGTTGTATTTCAGTCACGAGAGAAATCACTGTACGAACTGATGTCTAGTTTGATAACTGTAGTATTTCAGTCACGAGAGAAATCACTGTACGAACTGATGTCTAGTTTGATAACTGTTGTATTTCAGTCACGAGAGAAATCACTGTACGAACTGATGTCTAGTTTGAATAGTGTAGTATTTCAGTCACGAGAGAAATCACTGTACGAACTGATGTCTAGTTTGATAACTGTAGTATTTCAGTCACGAGAGAAATCACTGTACGAACTGATGTCTAGTTTGAATAGTGTAGTATTTCAGTCACGAGAGAAATCACTGTACGAACTGATGTCTAGTTTGATAACTGTTGTATTTCAGTCACGAGAGAAATCACTGTACGAACTGATGTCTAGTTTGAATAGTGTAGTATTTCAGTCACGAGAGAAATCACTGTACGAACTGATGTCTAGTTTGATAACTGTAGTATTTCAGTCACGAGAGAAATCACTGTACGAACTGATGTCTAGTTTGAATAGTGTAGTATTTCAGTCACGAGAGAAATCACTGTACGAACTGATGTCTAGTTTGATAACTGTAGTATTTCAGTCACGAGAGAAATCACTGTACGAACTGATGTCTAGTTTGATAACTGCAGTATTTCAGTCACGGGAGAAATCACTGTACGAACTGATGTCTAGTTTGATAACTGTAGTATTTCAGTCACGAGAGAAATCACTGTACGAACTGATGTCTAGTTTGATAACTGTAGTATTTCAGTCACGAGAGAAATCACTGTACGAACTGATGTCTAGTTTGATAACTGCAGTATTTCAGTCACGGGAGAAATCACTGTACGAACTGATGTCTAGTTTGATAACTGTAGTATTTCAGTCACGAGAGAAATCACTGTACGAACTGATGTCTAGTTTGATAACTGTAGTATTTCAGTCACGAGAGAAATCACTGTACGAACTGATGTCTAGTTTGATAACTGCAGTATTTCAGTCACGGGAGAAATCACTGTACGAACTGATGTCTAGTTTGATAACTGTTGTATTTCAGTCACGAGAGAAATCACTGTACGAACTGATGTCTAGTTTGATAACTGTTGTATTTCAGTCACGAGAGAAATCACTGTACGAACTGATGCCTAGTTTTCAAGAAGAGCCCGAGGAGACAAGCGGATCATCATCATCATCAACAAAACCAACAGCTACACAACAATAACGCAGATAACTGCAGTGATTATAGCACTTCAATTTATTTTCAGTCTGAAGTCACAACGTTACAATACATAAAGTAACAACAACAACAATAATAGCCGGAAATGAATAATGTCTTATATCAAATCCTTCATACGATACGCAGGGGATTTACAGAACTACCAAAAAAAGAAAAGAAAAAAAAAAGAAAAAAGGAAGGAGAAAAAAAAAAGAAACAAAACAACAAACACAGAAACGGCAAGACGATATGATCCGTTAACAATTTCCCTCCATCCCATAAATTTCATACGACAATGTCTTGCACAATGAAAATGTCTCGCATCACGTCTTTGCGATTATGGAGAGTGGGGATAGAGAGATGGAGAAAAAAACAACAAAACAAAAAGCCCCCCCCCCCCCCCCCCCCCCCCCCCCAAAAAAAAAAAAACACCAAACAAACAAACAAAAAAAAACAAAAACAAAAATCAAAAACAACAACAAGAAGTAAACAACGGACTGGGCTTTATAACACCCCCTCCCCAACCACGACATTGATCACCATGAATATTAAACGTGATATCGTATCAAGCCCTTTCAGATGATGGGGAGAGGAAATAGGGAGAGAAAAAAATACAACAGAGAGAGAGAGAGAGAGAGAGAGAGAGAGAGAGAGAGAGAGAGCAAAACCAGAGAAACAAGAAGAAAAGAGAAATGCCCCCCCCCCCCTTCCCGCTAAACATGTAAACATGCATGCACGTGCACGTCGATCCCCTCAATCAGGGCCCGTGCATAGCGGGTGTTATGGACTCTGTATGGACACTGCATAGCGGGTGTTATGGACACTGTATGGACTCTGCACAGTGGGTGTTATGGACACTGTATGGACACTGCACAGTGGGTGTTATGGACACTGTACAGTGGGTGTTATGGACACTGTATGGACACTGCACAGTGGGTGTTATGGACACTGTACAGTGGGTGTTATGGACTCTGCACAGTGGGTGTTATGGACACTGTACAGTGGGTGTTATGGACTCTGCACAGTGGGTGTTATAGACACTGTACAGTGGGTGTTATGGACTCTGCACAGTGGGTGTTATAGACACTGTACAGTGGGTGTTATGGACTCTGCACAGTGGGTGTTATGGACACTGTACAGTGGGTGTTATGGACTCTGCACAGTGGGTGTTATAGACACTGTACAGTGGGTGTTATGGACTCTGCACAGTGGGTGTTATGGACACTGTACAGTGGGTGTTATGGACTCTGCACAGTGGGTGTTATAGACACTGTACAGTGGGTGTTATGGACTCTGCACAGTGGGTGTTATAGACACTGTACAGTGGGTGTTATAGACACTGTACAGTGGGTGTTATGGACTCTGCACAGTGGGTGTTATAGACACTGTACAGTGGGTGTTATAGACACTGTACAGTGGGTGTTATGGACACTGTATGGACACTGTACAGTGGGTGTTATAGACACTGTACAGTGGGTGTTATGGACACTGTATGGACACTGTACAGTGGGTGTTATAGACACTGTACAGTGGGCGTTATGGACACTGCACAGTGGGTGTTATGGACACTGTATGGACACTGTACAGTGGGTATTATAGACACTGTATGGACACTGTACAGTGGGTGTTATGGACACTGTATGGACACTGT
>NC_134893.1:1708216-1718216 GCF_041734735.1 Babylonia areolata
ACCCCATTTAACTCGGCACATGTACAACACACACCCCATTTAACTCGGCACATGTCCAACACACACCCCATTTAACTCGGCACATGTACAACACACAGCCCATTTAACTCGGCACATGTACAACACACACCCCATTTAACTCGGCACATGTGCAACACACAGCCCATTTAACTCGGCACATGTACAAGACACACCCCATTTAACTCGGCACATGTACAACACACACCCTATTTAACTCGGCACATGTACAACACACACCCCATTTAACTCGGCACATGTACAACACACACCCCATTTAACTCGGCACATGTACAACACACACCCTATTTAACTCGGCATATGTACAACACACACCCCATTTAACTCGGCACATGTACAACACACAGCCCATTTAACTCGGCACATGTACAACACACACCCTATTTAACTCGGCACATGTACAACACACACCCTATTTAACTCGGCACATGTACAACACACACCCCATTTAACTCGGCACATGTACAACACACACCCCATTTAACTCGGCACATGTACAACACACACCCCATTTAACTCGGCACATGTACAACACACACCCTATTTAACTCGGCACATGTACAACACACACCCCATTTAACTCGGCACATGTCCAACACACACCCCATTTATATCGCACATGTACAACACACACCCCATTTATATCGCACATGTACAACACACACCCCATTTAACTCGGCACATGTACAACACACACCCTATTTAACTCGGCACATGTACAACACACACCCCATTTAACTCGGCACATGTACAACACACACCCCATTTAACTCGGCACATGTACAACACACACCCCATTTAACTCGGCACATGTACAACACACAGCCCATTTAACTCGGCACATGTACAACACACACCCCATTTAACTCGGCACATGTACAACACACACCCCATTTAACTCGGCACATGTACAACACACACCCCATTTAACTCGGCACATGTACAACACACACCCCATTTAACTCGGCACATGTACAACACACACCCCATTTATACCGCACATGTCCAACACACACCCCATTTATATTGCACATGTCCAACACACACCCCATTAATTTTTTATCGCACATGTCCAACACACACCCCATTCATATTGCACATGTCCAACACACACCCCATTAATTTTTTATCGCACATGTCCAACACACACCCCATTAATTTTTTTATCGCACATGTCCAACACACACCCCGTTTAACACCACAGCGTAAGTGCAAAGAGATTGTCCGTTGAGCGTGAAAACTTCCTGATTATTGTAGGCCGCATAAAATCTAGGTCTGCAGAAAGCTGTATATCGTTAGGAATGGCCTGCTGTTTTGGAAGCTATATTGTGTGGGCATTGTTCGCTGAGTGTGTTCCCTGTATCCAGACCCATCGCCGTGTCCAAAGTGTTTCTGTAGAAAGACGGGATCACGTTACACCAGACAGTGGATCATACATTTCTCATGTCTGCTGCTTGTGAGAGTTACCATCAGTTGTGGATCATAGCAAGAAATAATTGTTTGGATTTTATTACTACATTTAATTTTCTTCCTATCAGGTGATTAAAGAAAATAAGAGAATGCTACCATTTAATAACATGACAATGATAAGTTTTGTGTTGTGCATGTAATTCTTTATATTGATAACGTATAAAAATCAAAACAAAAACAAAACGCCTATATAATATGCTTATCTGTAGCTGAGTGAATGTCCGTTACATGCTAAGACCAGTTTGTCGCGGGGGGTGGGGGATTTCCGTGATAGTTTCGGTTTCAGTTTCTCAAGGAGCTGTCACTGCGTTCGGCCAAATCCATATACGCAACCCCACATCTGCTAGGCAGATGCCTGATGAGCAGCATAACCTGTTGCGCTGAATCATGCCATGGGTGTATGCATATATGTGTACCTATCAGAGTGGATTTCTTCTACAGAATTTGGCCAGAGGACAACACTTTCGTTGCCATAGGTTCTTTTTCAGTGCGTCAGTGGGACCTCGGTTTATTATCTCATCCGAATGACTAAACGCCCAGTTTTTAGTTTCCAGTGAAACGTGGGAGAAAAGGCGAGAGTGGGATTCGAACCCAGACCCTCACTGACTCTCTGTATCGGCAGATGAACGTCTTAACCATTCTGCCACCATCCTTATATTCTCAGTACCTCTCTGCAGCCGCACTCCAGCTGATGGGAACACGTCATTCTGTGGAATCAACTTTCCCGGGAAACAGCACCATTCAGTCAGGCCGTCGTCCACATGAAGACAACAGCAGCAGCAAAACAAGAGCAAGAAACATATTGATGGTTGATATATTATGATGATGGTGATAATATCGCTCCTCGGTGTTTCCCTTTGCCGCTGTAGCATTGCTGCTCAGAGACTGAAGGGAGGGGAAGGGGGTGCGGGGGGAGGAGTGGGGGGAAGGGGGAGCCCTGGCATGGAGGAGAAAGAATGGCACGAGACGTTCCGTGCGCCGAATAATAATGTCAGTGGTACACCTGGCACACGGGAGCAGTGCGGGGAAAGGAATAGCACTAGACGCTCCGTGCGCCGAATAATAATGTCAGTGGTACACCTGGCACACGGGAACAGTGCGGGGAAAGGAATAGCACTAGACGCTCCGTGCGCCGAATAATAATGTCAGTGGTACACCTGGCACACGGGAACAGTGCGGGGAAAGGAATAGCACGAGACGCTCCGTGCGCTGAATAATAATGTCAGTGGTACACCTGGCACACGGGAACAGTGTGGGGAAAGGAATAGCACTAGACGTTCCGTGCGCTGAATAATAATGTCAGTGGTACACCTGGCACACGGGAACAGTGCGGGGAAAGGAATAGCACTAGACGTTCCGTGCGCCGAATAATAATGTCAGTGGTACACCTGGCACACGGGAACAGTGTGGGGAAAGGAATAGCACTAGACGTTCCGTGCGCCGAATAATGATGTCAGTGGTACACCTGGCACACGGGAACAGTGCGGGGAAAGGAATAGCACTAGACGTTCCGTGCGCTGAATAATAATGTCAGTGGTACACCTGGCACACGGGAACAGTGTGGGGAAAGGAATAGCACTAGACGTTCCGTGCGCCGAATAATAATGTCAGTGGTACACCTGGCACACGGGAACAGTGCGGGGAAAGGAATAGCACGAGACGCTCCGTGCGCTGAATAATAATGTCAGTGGTACACCTGGCACACGGGAACAGTGCGGGGAAAGGAATAGCACGAGACGCTCCGTGCGCTGAATAATAATGTCAGTGGTACACCTGGCACACGGGAACAGTGTGGGGAAAGGAATAGCACTAGACGCTCCGTGCGCCGAATAATAATGTCAGTGGTACACCTGGCACACGGGAACAGTGCGGGGAAAGGAATAGCACTAGACGCTCCGTGCGCTGAATAATGATGTCAGTGGTACACCTGGCACACGGGAACAGTGTGGGGAAAGGAATAGCACTAGACGCTCCGTGCGCTGAATAATGATGTCAGTGGTACACCTGGCACACGGGAACAGTGTGGGGAAAGGAATAGCACTAGACGCTCCGTGCGCTGAATAATGATGTCAGTGGTACACCTGGCACACGGGAACAGTGTGGGGAAAGGAATAGCACTAGACGCTCCGTGCGCTGAATAATGATGTCAGTGTTACACCTGGCACACGGGAACAGTGCGGGGAAAGGAATAGCACTAGACGCTCCGTGCGCTGAATAATAATGTCAGTGGTACACCTGGCACACGGGAGCAGTGCGGGGAAAGGAATAGCACTAGACGCTCCGTGCGCTGAATAATAATGTCAGTGGTACACCTGGCACACGGGAACAGTGTGGGGAAAGCGCAGCTATATGGTTATCACAACAAACAGGGTCGCTAGATGTCACGCACTTTCAGATGTGCGGCATGTTCCACACTTGGAATGGCTGTAGAATGTGTTGTGAGGTGAATGTTATCAGCTTGTCGATGTTCTAGGCAGAGGTTGGGAGTGGGGATGAGACACACACACACACACAGTGTGTGTGTCTGTGTCTTTGCATATGCGTGCGCTCGTGCGCGTGTGTGCATGCGTATCGGAAGCAGAACTACCATCAAGATCATCATCCTCGCCAGCTTCTCACTAACTTCCCGTAGCTTCTGGCTCCTTCTTCACTTTTCCTGCACCAGACGTGTTACGATGTACTGTTTACATTTCTTTCCACCAGACTTGTTACGATGTACTGTTTACATTTCTTTCCACCAGACGTGTTACGATGTACTGTTTACATTTCTTTCCACCAGACTTGTTACGATGTACTGTTTACATTTCTTTCCACCAGACTTGTTACGATGTACTGTTTCCATTTCTTTCCACCAGACTTGTTACGATGTACTGTTTACATTTCTTTCCACCAGACTTGTTACGATGTACTGTTTACATTTCTTTCCACCAGACGTGTTACGATGTACTGTTTACATTTCTTTCCACCGAATGCCTGCCGGCTCCATCCAGTGTGTGCAAACCAACAGACCGAAACACAGGCAGCTCCTTTCTGGAGGAAGTGTCATCATCAGTCTGATTCAGCCCAGTGTCATCATCAGTCTGATTCAGCCCAGTGTCATCATCAGTCTGATTCAGCCCAGTGTCATCATCAGTCTGATTCAGCCCAGTGTCATCATCAGTCTGATTCAGCCCAGTGTCATCATCAGTCTGATTCAGCCCAGTGCATACATCTCCATTTTACCCACACCAGGGATAAGTAGATGGAAATCAACATTTCTTTGGAAAGAGAGGAAGAATTTTCGTCACTGATCGATAGCTTTCCTATGTCAATAGTTTGTGAGAGCTGTGTAACTCTGGGAGCAAAGGAAGAAATAATCATCATCCGCTCATTAATTTCGCTTAACTTCCCCCTTCCTCTTTCATTTCAGTCCTCTGCTGGACTTGTTAGAGTGTTCCTTAGTGACGTCATTTCATTCTACAGAATGCGTGCTGATTCCCTCTACTTTAGTGACGTCATTTCATGCCACAGAATGCGTGCTGATTCCGTCTACTTTAGTGACGTCATTTCATGCTACAGAATGCGTGCTGATTCCGTCTACTTTAGTGACGTCATTTCATGCCACAGAATGCGTGCTGGTTCCCTCTACTTTAGTGACGTCATTTCATGCTACAGAATGCGTGCTGATTCCGTCTACTTTAGTGACGTCATTTTCATGCCACAGAATGCGTGCTGATTCCGTCTACTTTAGTGACGTCATTTCATGCCACAGAATGCGTGCTGATTCCGTCTAATTTAGTGACGTCATTTTCATGCCACAGAATGCGTGCTGATTCCCTCTACTTTAGTGACGTCATTTTCATGCCACAGAATGCGTGCTGATTCCCTCTACTTTAGTGACGTCATTTCATGCCACAGAATGCGTGCTGGTTCCCTCTACTTTAGTGACGTCATTTCATGCTACAGAATGCGTGCTGATTCCGTCTACTTTAGTTACGTCATTTCATGCCACAGAATGCGTGCTGATTCCGTCTACTTTAGTGACGTCATTTCATTCTCAACAGCGGACCTGAGACCAATGCAGTGCGTTTCATTATAAAGAGAAAGTGTTGCGATTCGTTCGTTTTTATTCAGCTGATACACTTTGTCATGTTCCACTAGTGGTGTCCAAAACACACACACACACACACTCTCTCTCTGTGTCTCTCTCTGTCTCTCTCTCTTAATGTCTGAGTGACAGTTCCTCAGTAAACATTTCCTGCAGACCACAAGTTCATCTTCCCAACACGTAAAACGTTTTTGAATTAATTATGTTCATGGTGGGTTCCAATTTGTTTATCACATGAAATAAAACGGATTCAGTCATATTGGAAAGATGTAAATGTCCACATTTCTCCCCCCCCCCCCTTCCCCTCCTCTCTGTGTGACTGGTGAACCTCCACGTTTTGTGAACATTTCTCATTGTGTCTTGAGGGGAAACATGTGGATATTGCCAACAAACACAACACACACACACACACACACACACACATTTCAACACTCACTTGCAGTCATTGCCGGAACTGTCCACCGTTTCACTCTGGAAAGGAACCCATGATGAAAGGTGCAGCTGATAATCCCCACGTGGTACTCCCAGAGCACAGGGCCACAATGTCCATGGAGCCCTTTCCCACGTGGTACTCCCAGAGCACAGGGCCACAATCACCGTGGAGCCCTTTCCCACGTGGTACTCCCAGAGCACAGGGCCACAATCACCGTGGAGCCCTTTCCCACGTGGTACTCCCAGAGCACAGGTCCACAGTATCCGTGGAGCCCAGCAAGTCACACACAGGGTCAACAGCAGATAAGTACAGCGTGTACTCCAAGCACGGTCTGTCACAGTGCATGCGTACCGAACTCGGTGATGTCTCAGCCTGACAGAGGTGTACACGGTAAACTAAGACTTGGTCAAACTTTTCACATCGTTGGGTGCAGAAAGATTTGTCTCTATCTGCTTGATTATCAGCTGAATGGTCATATGGCGATCATAGTTAGTTTGATAACGAAAACAAAACTTACTAATCTTTAAATTATTTTTACACGGAGCTCTTTCCAGAAGTTTCCAAACCGACAGTACGTAAGCACACCTCAACCTAATGTCCGAGTGTGTGTGTGTGTGTGCGTGCGCGCGCGCATGTGTGCGTGCATGCGTGTGTGGCGCCCAAAAGGGATCCAAATTTGGAACACACAAAGTGAACTCGGTCGACGTTCTCAGCAACTTGTTTCGAAATCCCTGCACGTGTGGGCCGTGAGAGAGGATGTAGACCGTGAGACAGGGTGTGGGCCGTGAGACAGGGTGTAGACAGGGTGTGGGCCGTGAGACAGGGTGTAGACAGGGTGTAGACCGTGAGACAGGGTGTGGGCCGTGAGACAGGGTGTAGACCGTGAGACAGGGTGTGGGCCGTGAGAGAGAGGGTGTAGACCGTGAGACAGGGTGTGGGCCGTGAGACAGGGTGTGGGCCGTGAGAGAGAGGGTGTAGACCGTGAGACAGGGTGTGGGCCGTGAGACAGGGTGTGGGCCGTGAGACAGGGTGTGGGCCGTGAGACAGGGTGTAGACAGGGTGTAGACCGTGAGACAGGGTGTGGGCCGTGAGACAGGGTGTGGGCCGTGAGACAGGGTGTAGACCGTGAGACAGGGTGTAGAGAGGGTGTGGGCCGTGAGACAGGATGTAGACCGTGAGACAGGGTGTGGGCCGTGAGACAGGGTGTAGAGAGGGTGAGGGCCGTGAGACAGGGTGTGGGCCGTGAGACAGGGTGTAGACAGGGTGTGGACCGTGAGACAGGGTGTGGGCCGTGAGACAGGGTGTAGACAGGGTGTGGGCCGTGAGACAGGGTGTAGACCGTGAGACAGGGTGTAGACCAGGAAATGGCTCCAGGCACTGTGTGCACCGCACTGGCCGTATTCAGACAACATTCATTTTGCCTTCAGGCAAGGTATCTTTGTCATGGTGGGGACCCGCGGGTGCAGTTTATCTTGAAGGTTTAGTTAACTTCGTATTCAAGACACGCGCGGTGTCCTCTGGCAGCTAACCCATCGTCTATAATTAAAATCCTGGGATTCCTTTCTGCAATACCACAATGCTTGTGTCTCTTCATGTCTGGTCTGGCCTCGTACTGGTCAACACTTTGATTCGAAAGTTTTGTGCTTACATGTTTCTTATTGGGAAGGGCTTAAATAAGCCATGCATGATGTCCTTCCTTAACTAAGCCATGCCTTATGTGTTTATGTGCTTATGCTATACTGTTTCTTTGAATAAAAATTGTTTAAGCAAAAGGCTCCGTCATATTTACCTCTGCTTCGTGAGCAGTCACCCTTGGCAGGCAGTAAGGGTAAGCTCTTGTTCCTGAATACCGGATATAACTTACCGTCGGGCAGTTTGCCTAGCCTCAGGCAGATTACCCGCAGGTACACATTTACCCGCAGACACGATGATCTCTCGAATACGGCCACTGGAGAGGCTGAGTGAGACACACTCCACGTGGGGTGATTGAAGGGAACTGTTGTTTTCAGTATTGTTCCCCACCTCCTGCCCCACGTTAACTCAAACCTCTGTATCCTGTGGAACGTAATTAAGTGGACAATGGAGACAGATCGTGATGGGTCTTTTTCGGACAGAAGTAGGACTCCACCCCATAACTAAAAAACGTGCATCACTCATGTTTGTCTGGTGTTGGTCTGGTATTGGTCTGGTGTTGGTCTGGTATTGCCTCTGGAGTCACGTGCTGCTGGAGCGGAAAAGATTGCAGCACATAACTGACTCACCATGGCGTGACTTGGGGACCAGGACTGCAGTGTGCTGGGGGCTGCTCCAGATTACAACTTACATCCATTCATCTTCTGTTTTGTTTTTCTCCCCAGTAGTAGGTCAGCTGGCTGAATGGCACAGGAAACGAATGATGAACGCCCCTAAAGCAGCTGTCAGTTGGCTCTACCCAGACAGGCAGCCAGCTGAGCGAATGATTCCTTGCTTGTAAAGCGCTTAGCTTGGTATCTGACCGAGGATAGTCCGTATCATCGTCGTCGTCGTCATTATCATCAGCAGCAGCAAGAACAACAGCAGCATCACCA
Source organism: Babylonia areolata (assembly GCF_041734735.1). NCBI lineage: Eukaryota > Metazoa > Mollusca > Gastropoda > Neogastropoda > Buccinidae > Babylonia > Babylonia areolata. The sequence continues at coordinate 1,716,813 of NC_134893.1, forward strand.
TTAACCTGTATTTTGGAATCTTGCAAGGCTAACTCTTTAATTGAGTTATACCAGTCCTTCCCCAAAATAACGCCACGGAGTCAGATCGGGGGTGGGGTCATTCTGGGGCATCACAACTCGGATTTGTCGCGAAATAATGTATGTCTGGCCCTTCTGTCTCACGCCTGTGCGTGACACAACTTCCTGCTGGAGATTCCCCGCGAGACGCCAGAGCATAGCAACACGTTGCCAGCGTCTGACTAGTGTTGTAGAACGCTGGTCGTTGCTGCCAACAAATGGGTCCCCCAAGGCTGTTAAACTGAACTGGACACCAGATCTAGTGGTCTGGGGTTGGATCGATTCCCAGTATCAGTATCAGTAGCTCAAGGAGGCGTCGCTGCGTTCGGTCAAATACATATATGCTACACCACATCTGCCAAGCAGATGCCTCACCAGCAGCGTAACCCAACGTGCTTAGGCCTCGAGAAAAAAAAACAACATGAAATAAAATAAAATACGCACAGTTACTTGTACAAGCACACACACACATACGCCCATATCCCCCACCCCCAAAACCCCACACATATATATATATATATATATATATATATATATATATATACATGCACACATGTATGTTCCAATATTCCGTTGCTCCCACAGTGTAGACATGCATACACACACATTGCTCATCCTTTACACACACACACACACACACACACACACACACACACACACACACGTGCACAGAACTCTCCTGAAACATTTGTACACTTACACCCTCGCGCACGCACACACGCACACAAACACACAGATATACAAACACATACATACAGACATACACGCACAGAGGCTGCCACTGATTGGCCGCAAGACGGGTGGGAAAAGATCTCTGATGCCAAGAACGTGGCGTCTAGGTGTTGCTCAGTCTGTTGTATTTGGAAAAGCCCACAGAGACTGTTCCGTTTTGAAGAAATTTGCGCAATGTTGGTTTGGAAATGATGCCGATATTCCTTTGATTTGCAAAGCATCGTGCTCTACCTTTCACGCTAGACTGACGGCCTCTCCCTCTCTGTACCTTTATTTCTTTAAGGCGATCGATGGTGTGACGGCCTTGCACCTGTTTTTTGGTATTCTTTGACTTTTCTGAGGATTTCCGATTTTCCTAGATGTTGGCCGCTCGTTGTTGTTGTGTTACCGGCAAGTCTGTCAGCTCGCTCATTTCCCTTAACTCCTGCATGTCCCGGGCAGTATGACCATGTAAGTTTCTGAATCTGAAAGTTGCGCATTGCCTCATGCCACTCTGGGCTTCCCATTCCACTTTCAACTTTCTTTATGAGTCCGTTAGAATCATGGCATGTTGGTTTCCGGGCATATGGATAGATGATAGCCACTGGAGGGCATGTGTCACAGCTTCAACTTCCA
>NC_134893.1:1723216-1730716 GCF_041734735.1 Babylonia areolata
CCTGTGAAAGACAGTCCAGTTTGATAGCCAAGTTAGACAGCAGAGAACCCAGTGTTGGCAGGTACAGCCTGTGTCAGAAAACAGAACGTTATTGTCAACAACCGTACCCCCCAGTGTGTGTTTAACTGGACTGGGGACTGGTTGTCTGGGGCTGGTTTACTGCTGGGTCGATACCTTCCACTGAGAATTGAACTGCACGGAACTTGTACCGTCTTCTATGTCTTATTTTATGAAACGGCGAACAGTACTGACTGCCTGTTTGTTTAGATCTGCAGCTGTCTGTCCGACTCTGTCTCTGTCTCTCTCCCGTCTCTCCCTAGAGTTGTGTGTGTGTGTGTGTGTGTGTGTGTGTGTGTGATTTGACTGGAGATGACCCAAACCTCTGTCGTCGGGTTACTGACAGGTCGATAGCACCCAGGAGAAATCAAGTGTAACTGTACCCAACCTGTTGTGCTCTGTTCGTTCTGGGGGTGTGGGGGTGTTGTCTTTTCTCTTTCATTTTATGTCGCTGTTCCTCTGTCTCTCTCTCTCTCTCTCTCTACCTGTCTGTCCTATCTTTCCTCTTTCTCTCGGGCAGTGTGTGGGTGTGTTGGGCTGGTGGTTAGTGTGTGTGTGTGTGTGTCTGTGTGTGTGTGTGTGTGTGTGTGTGTGTGTGCGTGCGTGGGTGGGTGCTTGCGTGTGTTTGTATTTGTATGTACGTGCATGCGTACGTGTGTGTGTGTGTGTGTGTGTGAGAGAGAGAGAGAGAGAGAGAGAGAGAGAGCAATAACTTCTGTATGTCACTCACCACTCTTTTTCTCTGTAAAATAAAAATCTAATTTTGGCTCGAACAGCTAACCATAATCTCTACCAGTCTCCGTAGATTATCGTCTGTCTCTGTCCTTGCCTGTCTTCAGTCACATTCGATTATGTCTGTCTGTCTGTCTGTCTGTTTGTCTGTCTCTTGTCCCACCCACTTCACCCCACCCTCTTCTCTATGTGTGTGCCTCTCTCTCTCTCTCTCTCCGTCTCTCTCTCTCTCTCTCTCTCTCTCTGTCTCTCTCTCTCTCTCTCTCTCTCTCTCTCTCTCTCTCTCTCCGTCTCTCTCTCTCTCCGTCTCTCTCTGTCTCTCTCTCTCTCTCTCTCTGTCTCTCTCTCTCTCTCTCTCTCTCTCTCTCTGTCTCTCTCTCTCTCTCTCTCTGCTATATTAAATGGCTGTCAGCTTTCAGTGGTGAAGTGTCCAGGAGACAGCTTCCATACAGTCACCACCTTCCGTCCCTCAGTGCCCGCCTGTCACCAGGGTGCTGACAAATTCCTACTGAGTGGGTTTAGTGAGGGAGGGGGGCACTTGGGAGAGAGGGAGGGGGAGGGGGTCGTGATCAGAAACAGGGAGGAGAATTCTACAGTGACTGTGGTGGACCATCAGTATTGGCAGTGACTGGCCGTCAAGTTATTCTACAGTGACTGTGGTGGACCACCAGTATTGGCGTGGCCGTCACGTTATTCTACAGTGACTGTGGTGGACCATCAGTATTGGCATGGCCGTCACGTTATTCTACAGTGACTGTGGTGGACCACTAGTATTGGCATGGCCGTCACGTTATTCTACAGTGACTGTGGTGGACCACCAGTATTGGCGTGGCCGTCACGTTATTCTACAGTGACTGTGGTGGACCACCAGTATTGGCGTGGCCGTCACGTTATTCTACAGTGACTGTGGTGGACCACCAGTATTGGCGTGGCCGTCACGTTATTCTACAGTGACTGTGGTGGACCACCAGTATTGGCGTGGCCGTCACGTTATTCTACAGTGACTGTGGTGGACCACCAGTATTGGCATGGCCGTCACGTTATTCTACAGTGACTGTGGTGGACCACCAGTATTGGCGTGGCCGTCACGTTATTCTAGAGTGACTGTGGTGGACCACCAGTATTGGCGTGGCCGTCACGTTATTCTATAGTGACTGTGGTGGACCACCAGTATTGGCGTGGCCGTCACGTTATTCTACAGTGACTGTGGTGGACCACCAGTATTGGCGTGGCCGTCACGTTATTCTACAGTGACTGTAGTGGACCACCAGTATTGGCGTGGCCGTCACGTTATTCTACAGTGACTGTGGTGGACCACCAGTATTGGCGTGGCCGTCACGTTATTCTACAGTGACTGTGGTGGACCACCAGTATTGGCGTGGCCGTCACGTTATTCTACAGTGACTGTGGTGGACCATCAGTATTGGCGTGGCCGTCACGTTATTCTACAGTGACTGTGGTGGACCATCAGTATTGGCGTGGCCGTCACGTTATTCTACAGTGACTGTGGTGGACCACCAGTATTGGCGTGGCCGTCACGTTATTTGTAGCGTCACTTTGTTGTTCTTCTGTTTGTTTTCACTGGCCTTTCTTTCTTTTTTTTTTTTTTTTTTTTTTTTTTTTTTTTTGAAGATGTGAAATGAATTATTTATGCAGTTCCTGCCTGTCTGTCTTTATATGTCTGTCGTTAGGTATCATTGTCACACACACACACACACACACACACACACACACACACACACAACTGAAGACAGGAATTGTCTTTGTTTTGTATCTATAACTGTATAAGTGAAGAGAATAATGGACACTTGTTCTCTTGTCCAAAGTAGACTCCACATATTAATCAGGTCACTTTGAACACCTCCGAAACGTGAACACTACCCTGCACTGCTCCAGACATCATCAAAATACAGCGAGCAAAGTCAACAGGCCGGACACCCAGTACCTAGATTAATCAGGATGCAGTCACACCGGTAATCACCACACCTAGATTAATCAGGATGCAGTCACACCGGTAATCACCACACCTAGATTAATCAGGATGCAGTCACACCGGTAATCACTACACCTAGATTAATCAGGATGCAGTCACACCGGTAATCACCACACCTAGATTAATCAGGATGCAGTCACACCGGTAATCACCACACCTAGATTAATCAGGATGCAGTCACACCGGTAATCACCACACCTAGATTAATCAGGATGCAGTCACACCGGTAATCACCACACCTAGATTAATCAGGATGCAGTCACACCGATAATCACCACACACTGTCAGATACGTCAGAGCCCGACACACGAAAAGCGTCAGTTAACCTTCCCCGTTTCCGAAGCGGTAATTTTCATCTGTGCAGCGTTACTGCCTGAGGCAAGTGGTTCATTGACACACGCTGATTTGGTCCGGTTCACTCCTGGCCTCGGCAAACGTGTCCGTCGTTAGTGTTCGTGGGATCATCCCATGGTACCCTTCCCCCTTCCCCCCATGGGCACCCCACCCCCTTACCCCCTCTTCTCTCTGTCTGTCTGTCCTACCCCACCCTTACCCCCTCTTCTCTCTGTCTGTCTGTCCTACTCCACCCTTACCCCCTCTTCTCTGTCTGTCCTACCCCACCCCTTACCCCCTCTTCTCTCTCTCTGTCTGTCCTACCCCACCCTTACCCCCTCTTCTCTGTCTGTCCTACCCCACCCCTTACCCCCTCTTCTCTCTCTCTGTCTGTCCTACCCCACCCCTACCCCCTCTTCTCTGTCTGTCCTACCCCACCCTTACCCCCTCTTCTCTCTGTCTGTCCTACCCCACCCTTACCCCCTCTTCTCTCTGTCTGTCCTACCCCACCCTTACCCCCTCTTCTCTCTGTCTGTCTGTCCTACCCCACCTTACCCCCTCTTCTCTCTGTCTGTCTGTCCTACCCCACCCTTACCCCCTCTTCTCTCTGTCTGTCTGTCCTACCCCACCCTTACCCCCTCTTCTCTCTGTCTGTCCTACCCCACCCCTACCCCCTCTTCTCTGTCCTACCCCACCCTTACCCCCTCTTCTCTCTCTCTGTCCTACCCCACCCTTACCCCATCTTCTCTCTCTCTGTCCTACCCCACCCTTACCCCCTCTTCTCTCTGTCTGTCCTACCCCACCCTTACCCCCTCTTCTCTCTGTCTGTCCTACCCCACCCCTACCCCCTCTTCTCTGTCCTACCCCACCCTTACCCCCTCTTCTCTCTGTCTGTCCTACCCCACCCTTACCCCCTCTTCTCTCTGTCTGTCTGTCCTACCCCACCCTTACCCCCTCTTCTCTCTGTCTGTCCTACCCCACCCTTACCCCCTCTTGTCTCTGTCTGTCTGTCCTACCCCACCCTTACCCCCTCTTCTCTCTGTCTGTCTGTCCTACCCCACCCTTACCCCCTCTTCTCTCTGTCTGTCTGTCCTACCCCACCCCTTACCCCCTCTTCTCTCTGTCTGTCCTACCCCACCCTTACCCCCTCTTCTCTCTCTCTGTCCTACCCCACCCTTACCCCCTCTTCTCTCTCTCTGTCTGTCCTACCCCACCCTTACCCCCTCTTCTCTCTGTCTGTCCTACCCCACCCTTACCCCCTCTTCTCTCTGTCTGTCCTACCCCACCCTTACCCCCTCTTCTCTCTGTCTGTCCTACCCCACCCTTACCCCCTCTTCTCTCTGTCTGTCCTACCCCACCCTTACCCCCTCTTCTCTCTGTCTGTCCTACCCCACCCTTACCCCCTCTTCTCTCTGTCTGTCCTACCCCACCCTTGCCCCCTCTTCTCTCTGTCTGTCTGTCCTACCCCACCCTTACCCCCTCTTCTCTCTGTCTGTCTGTCCTACCCCACCCTTACCCCCTCTTCTCTCTGTCTGTCTGTCCTACCCCACCCTTACCCCCTCTTCTCTCTGTCTGTCTGTCCTACCCCACCCTTACCCCCTCTTCTCTCTGTCTGTCTGTCCTACCCCACCCTTACCCCCTCTTCTCTCTGTATGTCTGTCCTACCCCACCCTTACCCCCCTCTTCTCTCTGTCTGTCTGTCCTACCCCCACCCTTACCCCCTCTTCTCTCTGTCTGTCTGTCCTACCCCACCTTACCCCCTCTTCTCTCTGTCTGTCTGTCCTACCCCACCCTTACCCCCTCTTCTCTCTGTCTGTCTGTCCTACCCCACCCTTACCCCCTCTTCTCTCTGTCTGTCTGTCCTACCCCACCCTTACCCCCTCTTCTCTCTGTCTGTCTGTCCTACCCCACCCTTACCCCCTCTTCTCTCTGTCTGTCCTACCCCACCCTTACCCCCTCTTCTCTCTGTCTGTCCTACCCCACCCTTACCCCCTCTTCTCTCTGTCTGTCTGTCCTACCCCACCCTTACCCCTTACCCCCTCTTCTCTCTGTCTGTCCTACCCCACCCTTACCCCCTCTTCTCTCTGTCTGTCTGTCCTACCCCACCCTTACCCCCTCTTCTCTCTGTCTGTCTGTCCTACCCCACCCTTACCCCCTCTTCTCTCTCCCTGTCTGTCCTACCCCACCCTTACCCCCTCTTCTCTCTGTCTGTCTGTCCTACCCCACCCTTACCCCCTATTCTCTCTGTCTGTCCTACCCCACCCTTACCCCCTCTTCTCTCTCCCTGTCTGTCCTACCCCACCCTTACCCCCTCTTCTCTGTCTGTCTGTCCTACCCCACCCTTACCCCCTCTTCTCTCTGTCTGTCCTACCCCACCCTTACCCCCTCTTCTCTCTCCCTGTCTGTCCTACCCCACCCTTACCCCCTATTCTCTCTGTCTGTCCTACCCCACCCTTACCCCCTCTTCTCTCTGTCTGTCCTACCCCACCCTTACCCCCTCTTCTCTCTCCCTGTCTGTCCTACCCCACCCTTACCCCCTCTTCTCTCTGTCTGTCTGTCCTACCCCACCCTTACCCCCTCTTCTCTCTGTCTGTCTGTCCTACCCCACCCTTACCCCCTCTTCTCTCTCCCTGTCTGTCCTACCCCACCCTTACCCCCTCTTCTCTCTGTCTGTCTGTCCTACCCCACCCTTACCCCCTCTTCTCTCTGTCTGTCTGTCCTACCCCACCCTTACCCCCTCTTCTCTCTGTCTGTCTGTCCTACCCCACCCTTACCCCCTCTTCTCTCTGTCCTACCCCACCCTTACCCCCTCTTCTCTCTGTCTGTCTGTCCTACCCCACCCTTACCCCCTCTTCTCTCTGTCTGTCCTACCCCACCCTTACCCCCTCTTCTCTCTGTCTGTCTGTCCTACCCCACCCTTACCCCCCTCTTCTCTCTGTCTGTCTGTCCTACCCCACCCTTACCCCCTCTTCTCTCTGTCTGTCCTACCCCACCCTTACCCCCTCTTCTCTCTGTCTGTCTGTCCTACCCCACCCTTACCCCCTCTTCTCTCTGTCTGCCTGTCCTACCCCACCCTTACCCCCTCTTCTCTCTGTCTGTCCTACCCCACCCCTTACCCCCTCTTCTCTCTGTCTGTCTGTCTGTCCTACCTCTGTGCATGTGTGATCGATATATTCATCGCTCTGTGCATGTGTGATCGATATATTCATCGCTCTGTGCATGTGTGATCGATATATTCATTGCTCTGTGCATGTCTGATCGATATATTCATTGCTCTGTGCATGTCTGATCGATATATTCATTGCTCTGTGCAGGATTCTATGAACCTCTTTTGAGTGGTCATGGCAAGACATGAGCGTATATCTTTTGTCTGTCATTTCAGATCTTAGCATAGCAAACAGGCAACTACAGCCACAACAATAACAAAAGCCGCCTATTTATTGGTTCTCTGTGTTTCTCCAGAAATATGATGAAACCAGATAAATGTTCATTCTGATCAATTTTGGCTTAAACCATCAGTATACCATGTCACTTCCAACATGCATGTATTATCAAGAAATTGTATGAGGAGTAGGTAAAAAAAAAATTAAAAAGAAAAAGAAGAAAAAGAACACACATGCACACATTCAGATTTATACATCATTATTCAGCCTTGATCAGGGAATGATACACATTTTAAAGATAGCATGCAAGAATCGCCACGCTTTAATCTACATTTTTAATTTGACTTTGAACCATTTAGCATTAAAACCGGCATTGAAGCAGAAAGAGATCACCCCGTCCACAGTTCATAACGTACTTTGCAGATTTCATTCATCCACTCGTTTGATCCCCAGCACGAGCCAGCCAGCACCACCCCGTGACGGGTCCTGTCAGACATCAAAGCCACGTCGACATGTCATCGGATGGCCATCAACGCCGAGATTAATCAGTGTTGTAAGCAGGATAAACACACCGTCAGAAAGCACTGCCCGCTTGACACACATGAAGCTTTGCCTCTGCTGTACCATCACCTCTGGGTGATTACTGCCCGGGGAAACGGTCTGTTATTGAGAAAGGTAGCGATTTGCATGGTATTATAGGCTTGACTTGACGGTAGAGGGGTGTATTGAGAAAGGTAGCGATTTGCATGATATTATAGGTTTGACTTGACGGTAGAGGGGTGTATTGATAAAGGTGGAGGTGGCAGAGGGGTGTATTGATAAGGGTGGAGGCCGCAGAGGGGTGTGGGTGGAAATGCTCCCTGACTCACCCAGCATCAGTCTGAACCAGGGTGTTGGCAGTCACCCCAGAGGATTCAGTGTAACAGGCGCAAACAGAATGGTCAATACAGCCAGTCGCATTGAGCACACAGTTATGTGTGAAATTAAATGGAGAGAGAGACA
>NC_134893.1:1733216-1735716 GCF_041734735.1 Babylonia areolata
TGGAGGAGGGGGGTAGAGGAGGTGCACGGTAATGCGTGTGTGTGTGTGTGTGTTGGAGCTCATGTACGTTTATATGTATTTGACTGTGCTTTCATATATGTGAAACTGCATGTCTGGTGCATTTCTGTTATGCATGTGTGGGTGTATGTGTGAATGTGTGTCTTCATTTTTTTACATTTATTTGCTTATTTATCACCATTGTTGTCTTATTTATTTATTTATTTATGTTTTATTATTATCATTTTATTAGTATTACTAATATTATTACTACTACCTTTTTCTATATTATAATTATTATTTATTTATTTATTTATTTATGCAAGCTTATCTATTATTTATTCCCCCGTTTTTTTGTTTTGTTTTTTTTTTTGTTTTTTTGTTTGTTTGTTTTTGTTGTTTTTTTGTTTGTTTTTGTTTTGTGTGTGTGGTTGTGTGTGTGTTTTTTTTTTTTTTTTGTTTTTTTTTTTTCCCCAAGGCCTGACTAAGCGCGTTGGGTTACGCTGCTGGTCAGGCATCTGCTTGGCAGATGTGGTGTAGCGTATATGGTTTTGTCCGAACGCAGTGACGCCTCCTTGAGCTACTGAAACTGAAACTGAAACTTAGTACCTTAAATTGGAATATCAGGAACAGGAACTTTATACGCATAGATTTTATAGTTTTTTACAGTCGGCTGGGGTGAAAGCAAAATGATTATTGCTTAATAGTCATACGTATTATTCGTTTGATAAAGATAGATAGGAGTAATTAGGACAGTAAAGAAAATGATGAGCGCCAAAGTAAAAAAAAAAAAAAAAAAAAAAAATCTCATTTTGTGCTTCTCTGTCTGTCTGTCTGTCTCTCCCTCTCTCTCGTCACTCTCTCTTTTTGTGCCCATAATTATCCCATTTTGTGCTTATAACTCTCTCTCGCTCTCTCTCGCTCTGTCATTTACTTGCAGATACATACACGCACGCGAGTGCGCAAGTGCGCTTACGAATTAGGCATTCATGCACTAGCACAGGCGGTTAGATATGATAAATGCATCCTCATGCAACCTGTGACATTTAGATATTTATCTAACAGTGATCGCAGTTCAGCCAGTTTGCCTTGCGTATATATAACACATATATCTATCGAAAGTTCTGGCTGATTTGAGTTTTCATGGATTTGCCCAAATGGTGATGGTGATGGTTAAAGAATGATGATCACAGATAATGTTGACAGATGCATGTGACATGGCGAGTTTCTGATCAACCTTTTTTTCATATAACTTTATTTATTATTTATCTTTAGGGTCTCTCTCTCTCTCTCTCTCTCTCTCTCTCTCTCTCTCTCTCTCTCTCTCTCTCTCTCTCTCTCTCTCTCTTTGACGCGTTGCCCCAAGCAGCACAGGCCAGAAACATGTACAGAACTGTATGGAATGATGATATTTCCCTGATTCACAGATCAGGTTCCTGCACACACTGGTGTATTCGATCTTCCTGTGTGCGAGACATGACCCATCATGACGGTTTCGGGAAGACGAATTCAAGCCATGGAAATGAGGTGATATCGCAAGATAATAAATGTAAGACATACTGATTACATCACCAATGAAAAATGTGCGTCAAACCATCAAAGCAGCACGTTGGACCTTGTTGATATTTCCTGACATCAGTTAAGAAAAGGAAATGACGTTGGTATGTCCAGGTGACAAGATTGACTGGCCTTGCTAAAACTGTCCACGAGAAACGGTTGAGGGAGGGGGACTGAATGGGAGGATGAAAAACGATGGACTGACGACACTGCACAGTGAGCAGGAAGACCTTTTGCTGACAGACCTGAAGAAATCTGGTGAATATTTCTACGTGGAGCCTTAATTAATGGCTCTCCGAAAAGTTAAGGAAGAAGGAGGAGGAGGAGGAGAAGAAGGAAGAAGATCTGTACAACACTGTGTCTAGTTACAGCCACTTTACAATAACACTACCGAATTTTGTATGTATGTATAAGAGAGAAAGAGACAGACCTCACGCAGTTAGGGCAGTCTGAAGCGTTGAGGGCAGTGCACACCAGTCACCCTGCCACACAGCATGGGGGAACAGATATTGAACGGTTTTCAATCCTCCTGTTCTGTCAGAGGCCAGTACATTAATGGAACACCCCCTCCCTGTTCTGTCAGAGGCCAGTACATTAATGGAACATCCCCTCCCTGTTCTGTCAGAGGCCAGTACATTAATGGAACACCCCCTCCCTGTTCTGTCAGAGGCCAGTACATTAATGGAACATCCCCTCCCTGTACTGTCAGAGGCCAGTACATTAATGGAACATCCCCTCCCTGTTCTGTCAGAGGCCAGTACATTAATGGAACATCCCCTCCCTGTTCTGTCAGAGGCCAGTACATTAATGGAACATCCCCTCCCTGTACTGTCAGAGGCCAGTACATTAATGGAACATCCCCTCCCTGTACTGTCAGAGGCCAGTACATTAATGGAACATCCCCTCCCTGTACTGTCAGAGGCCAGTACATTAATGGAACATCCCC
>NC_134893.1:1740716-1760716 GCF_041734735.1 Babylonia areolata
CAGTTGTGAACTGTTGATGGGCTGACTCCATCCAGTGAGGTCCAAACGGGGTCACGGGTTTTAGGAGTCATTTCCAGGCTTTATTAACCGGCTTTCCTTCACAAGAGACAGATTTTGATTTTACATCGGCTGATCCCGTAATTCACTGCTTTGCGGTAATTCACTGCTTTGTGGTAATTCACTGCTTTGTGGTAATTCACTGTTTGTGGTAATTCACTGCTTTGTGGTAATTCACTGCTTTGCGGTAATTCACTGCTTTGCGGTAATTCACTGCTTTGCGGTAATTCACTGCTTTGTGGTAATTCACTGCTTTGCGGTAATTCACTGCTTTGCGGTAACGTGTCCGTTGATCCCGTAATTCACTGCTTTGCGGTAATTCACTGCTTTGCGGTAATTCACTGCTTTGCGGTAACGTGTTTGGTGGTTCTCACAAAGGGCAGCCAGCCTTTCCCGATCAACTTGCATTGGACGCCGCAGCCAAAGAGCTTGGGGGACACTAGAACATTATCAGTGTGATGAAAGCTCTTTGTTCCTGCCCCCCTACCCCCCGGGCCCCCCTTCCGCCCCCCAACCCGCACACACAGCCCGCTTGGCTGTCGTTTCCCTGCAGATTTCAAGCCTGAGCCATTGGGTGACGCACTGAAAACAGGGAATGGTTGCACGAGTGGGCTGTCAACAGCAACAACACAACGACACTGTCTTCAGCTCTGTGGCTGACTGTAAAGTTGGACGTCAAGACAGACTTCTCTCACAACCAGAAGAGCGAGAGAGAGACAGAGATAGACGGACAGAGAGACAGAGAGAGAGACAGAGAGAGAGAGAGAGATCTTTTCCTCAGATCTTACCATCCTTTGGCGGAAATATTCCTGTCTGTGTCTTTAACGCACCCCCACTGTCTGCTTTCCCCTCTGAATATTATGTCTGCTTGTCTCTGTCTGGGTCTTTCTGTTTGTCTGTCTGTTTTTCTCCATCAACCTGTGTATCTGTCTGCCTGTCTCTGTCCGTTTGTCTGTCTGTCTGTCCTTCCCTCTCCCCCGCGTCCCCCTCTCGCTCTGTGCAATAAATCCCAATTGAAAAACATAACACAGACATGGCATATCGATCTAATCAACACGCCCCCTTTTGAAAACGCAAAACAGACGAAGATTAAAACACATACAGAAAGAGAGGAATGTGGAATTACCTTTATTTTCTTCCGCTGATTAATTCAAGGACTTGATCTATTCCAACCAAACTGGTAGAAGACACAAAACAGCCTTTTCACTTCTTTATTGTTCATTTTGGGCAACGCCAGAAGGGGGATAAATCTTGCGCGTGCACTTCTCTTGCCCCCCTCGCCCTGTCACTTAATTTGATTACGATATTGATGTCTTTTAATTCCCTGTGTGTGTGTGTGTGTGTGTGTGTGTGTGTGTGTGTGTGTGTGTGTTTGCTCCAGGATGCGCGAATCCTTCCTCAATGTTTTTTTGTTGTTGTTTTTTTGTTTTTTTCGAACTGGATGGAAGCAGTTGCTTGTGGTTCCCACATAGCTCTGGATGCAAAGGCAGCCTGCCCTTTATGCCCGCAATAACGCCAACCACGATGCTACAAATTAAACTCTCACAGAAGAAAGTAAAAGAAGGAAGGAAAGAAAGAACATAGCCACTCAGAATTAAAGGACATCAATCTGGTGATCACAATAAAAGAGAGACAGGTGGGGGTGGGGGTGTGAATCGCTCCATAAATCTATCACAGTTCATTCTGTGGAGAGTTGAAACCGCATGAAGAAAACCGCTATTTTCTTTTTCGTGCCTTTATATTTTTCTCTCTTCTTCTTTTTCTTCTTCTTTTCATCATCATCATCATCATCATCATCATCTTCTTCTTCTTCTGCTGCTGCTGCTGCTGCTTTTGTCCACCATCCCATGTCGTAATCGCAGCGGGAAGAAAACGCATGAAATTGTTGCTTTCGCGACTGCAGTTTTAGATACGAGACAAATTTTGGGCTGTCGGTGTTTAATGGACGTATGTCAGTCTACGATGATGCAAGGGTTTGTGTGTGTGTGTGTGTGTGTGTGTGTGTGTGTTGTTTTTTTACAGTTTGAGGTTGTGAGAGTGGTGATGTTTTAGAAAAAAAAATCAACTTGATTTTTAAAAAAAAGAACAAGAAAAAAGAACAGCACTTTGTTTCCGTTATTGAAATAACTGTCAGCTGTGAAACATGGAGAAACAAGAATGTGTCCCCTTCGTAAAACCAAGAGTGATCCTTTTTTTTAAAACTTATCTTACATGACTTACATCAGAAATAAAAATGCGAGTAAAATATTGTGTATTATTCTGTATGGTTCAGCTTTGCAGGCGTCGTTTCTTTTGATTATTTATTTATTTATCTGTTTATTCATGTGTTTATTTATTTTTTTGAATGGTTTATTTATTCATGTGTTTGTTTATTTTTCAATGCTCGTTTTTTTTTGTTTTGTTTTTTTTGTTCGTTTTTTATTGCGGTGACTTATCACTACCAAGAGCAGAATGGGCTGACACAGGATCTATGTTTCCTGCCTTACCCCGCCATTGTAACCAGCAGGGTGTTGACGTGCAGGATCTGTGTTTCCTGCCAAACCCCGTCATTGTAACCAGCAGGGTGTTGACATGCAGGATCTGTGTTTGCTGCCATACCCCGTCATTGTAACCAGCAGGGTGTTGACGTGCAGGATCTGTGTTTGCTGCCAAACCCCGTCATTGTAACCAGCAGGGTGTTGACATGCAGGATCTGTGTTTGCTGCCAAACCCCGTCATTGTAACCAGCAGGGTGTTGACATGCAGGATCTGTGTTTTCTGCCATACCCCGTCATTGTAACCAGCAGGGTGTTGACGTGCAGGATCTGTGTTTCCTGCCATACCCCGTCATTGTAACCAGCAGGGTGTTGACGTGCAGGATCTGTGTTTGCTGCCATACCCCGTCATTGTAACCAGCAGGGTGTTGACGTGCTTGATCTGTGTTTGCTGCCAAACCCCATCATTGTAACCAGCAGGGTGTTGACGTGCTTGATCTGTGTTTGCTGCCAAACCCCATCATTGTAACCAGCAGGGTGTTGACGTGCTTGATCTGTGTTTGCTGCCAAACCCCATCATTGTAACCAGCAGGGTGTTGACATGCAGGATCTGTGTTTGCTGCCAAACCCCGTCATTGTAACCAGCAGGGTGTTGACGTGCAGGATCTGTGTTTCCTGCCAAACCCCGTCATTGTAACCAGCAGGGTGTTGACATGCAGGATCTGTGTTTTCTGCCATACCCCGTCATTGTAACCAGCAGGGTGTTGACATGCAGGATCTGTGTTTGCTGCCATACCCCGTCATTGTAACCAGCAGGGTGTTGACGTGCAGGATCTGTGTTTCCTGCCAAACCCCGTCATTGTAACCAGCAGGGTGTTGACATGCAGGATCTGTGTTTGCTGCCATACCCCGTCATTGTAACCAGCAGGGTGTTGACGTGCTTGATCTGTGTTTGCTGCCAAACCCCGTCATTGTAACCAGCAGGGTGTTGACGTGCTTGATCTGTGTTTGCTGCCAAACCCCGTCATTGTAACCAGCAGGGTGTTGACGTGCACACTGTTTTCTCTCTGTCTATGTTGCTGTATCTTTTTTTTTCTTTTTCTTTTCTTTAAATCCCGCATTCATTCTTTGTATTTTTTTTAGTTTGGTTCATTTTATTGGATTTTATTTATTTATTTATTTGATTAATTTATATATTTATTTATTTATTTGATTTATTTATTTATTTATTTATTTTCCCTGCAGCACACGGTAGGGCCCGAACAAAGCTTCACAAACGCCAGTGTCAATGCGAAACTCCTCCGAAAACGGAGTATGGTTGCCCACATGGCGGGGTGAAGAACACGTGGTAACATCCGTGAAAGCCCTCAAGTGGAAGCCAGTGGACTGGGAATCCGAACTCAACAAAGGGACAGAGGGAAGATGTATTCAGTGCTGTGCTCAGTGAACTCAGTTCACTCACCACCAAAGAGAAAAGAAAGATGATGTATTCAGTGCTGTGCACAGTGAACTCAGTTCACTCACCACCAGAGGGAAAAGGAGATGTATTCAGTGCTGTGCACAGTGAACTCAGTTCACTCACCACCAAAGGGAAAAGAAAGATGATGTATTTAGTGCTGTGCACAGTGAACTCAGTTCATTCACCACCAAAGGGAAAAGGAAGATGTATTCAGTGCTGTGCTCAGTGAACTCAGTTCACTCACCACAAAAGGGAAAAGAAAGATGATGTATTCGGTGCTGTGCACAGTGAACTCAGTTCACTCACCACCAAAGAGAAAAGAAAGATGATGTATTCAGTGCTGTGCACAGTGAACTCAGTTCACTCACCACCAAAGAGAAAAGAAAGATGATGTATTCAGTGCTGTGCTCAGTGAACTCAGTTCACTCACCACCAAAGAGAAAAGAAAGATGATGTATTCAGTGCTGTGCACAGTGAACTCAGTTCACTCACAGGCTGCCCGCCCCAAGTGAGGACTTTGTTGTGTGATGAAGGTGCTGACAGACCACGGGGATGGGGCCAACGAGAGAAAGAACCTTTGAGGAGAGGGGGCTTTAGTCACGTGTCCCATCATGAATGACAGAGAAGTGAACCTTTGAGGAGAGGGGGCTTTAGCCACGTGCACCATCCTGAATCACGGAGAAGTGAACCTTTGAGGAGAGGGGGCTTTAGCCACGTGCAACATCCTGAATCACGGAGAAGTGAACCTTTGAGGAGAGGGGGCTTTAGCCACATGCACCATCCTGAATGACACAGAAGTGAACCTTTGAGGAGAGGGGGCTTTAGCCACGTGTCCCATCCTGAATGACACAGAAGTGAACCTTTGAGGAGAGGGGGCTTTAGCCACATGCACCATCCTGAATGACAGAGAAGTGAACCTTTGAGGAGAGGGGGCTTTAGCCACGTGCAACATCCTGAATCACAGAATCTTCATCAACTAATAGTGAGTGAGTTTGTTAGTTGGTTAGTCGGTTAGTTAAGTATTTATTTATTGATCTGATCATTTATTCATCTGTTGATTTATTCATTGATTCTTTGCAGATCGTGGGGCGTGGTGGGACAAGTGGTCAGATTGTCGACAGAAACGTCCTGTACTGATTTTCCCTTCCTTCCACAACACTTGGTGACGTGGTGAGATGATTTCTGTTCTGCTTGTCTGTCTGTCCACCTCTCTTCGTCTCTGTCTGTCTGTCTGTCCTGTGTGTGTGTGTGTGTGTGTGTGTGTCTGTCTGTCTGTCTGTCTGTCTGTGCGTATGTGCAAGCGCCCTAGATTAGTGTCAAGACAAGACAATGTATTTCAGAAAACCAGTGGGGCCGCGGGTGTATGAAACTGTCACCTGTATTTCATATGACTAATAAAAATAAATAAATAAATAAATAAACACCACCTACCGCAAAACATGACACACATTTAACACTGGTGGTTGACAGTGGTGGTTGCTGAGACTGTCTGTTGGCGCTAATCAGCCCTGCTGACCGTGTGAAGCATCGAGTGTGTGACCTGTATCAGAGGGCCGGTGCCGGGAGATTGATCGCTGTCTGATCCATATCAGGAAGATCTGTCTTCTGGTGTGGCTTCCCTCCATGTCCCCCCTCCCTCCCCTCCCCTCCCCTCACCAGACTGACAGATTGACGGTCCTGTTAGTCTGTGTGGCTCTTCGTCTTCTGATTGGTTTGTTGCTCTGTCCACGTCTGTTGCTCTGTGAACAGTTCTCTGTGGGCCCCAACCAGTCTTCACACAGTTAAGGGAGGAGAAGAAAAAGAAGTCTGTCTCTGATTGTCTGTCTGTCTGTCTGTCTGTCTGTCTTATCTGTGTCTCGCTCCGTCTCTCTCTTTTTCTCTGTCTCTGTCTTTCTGTGTTCCTTTGTCTCTCTGTATCTGTCTCTCAGCATGTCACACCGACTCTCTCTGTGTCTCTCTGTGTCTCTGTCTCTCTCTCTCTGTATGTGCGTGTGTACGGTGGGTGGAGATGGGGGGGGGGGGGTTAAAAGTATAATCATATTCATTCTCTGTAGAACTATACAGTGGGGAAAGAGAGAGAGGGGTGAGAGAAAGACAGACATATAGTCAGACAGAGACAGACAGGCAGACAAACCGAGAGAGAGAGACAGAGACCGAGACCGAGAGAGACAGACTGTGTTTTTTCCGCGAACCCTGTATACAGTGCATGTGTGTCGGAGTGATTGATGAGCGTGGCCTTGCACGGCTTGTGTCGCGGTGTGTGGTAAGTCCTGCTGTTCCCCCTGCCGCCCTGCTGTCACACTGTGTCCTGCTGTCTGTGCTGTCACACCATGTCTGTGTCCTGCTGTCTGTACTGTCCGTGCTGTCACACTGTGTCCTGCTGTCTGTGCTGTCACACCATGTCTGTGTCCTGCTGTCACACTGTCCTGCTGTCTGTGCTGTCACACCATGTCTGTGTCCTGCTGTCACACTGTGTCCTGCTGTCTGTACTGTCACACCATGTCTGTGTCCTGCTGTCTGTACTGTCACACCATGTCTGTGTCCTGCTGTCTGTACTGTCACACCATGTCTGTGTCCTGCTGTCACACTGTGTCCTGCTGTCTGTGCTGTCACACCATGTCTGTGTCCTGCTGTCTGTGCTGTCCGTGCTGTCACACCATGTCTGTGTCCTGCTGTCTGTGCTGTCACACCATGTCTGTGTCCTGCTGTCTGTACTGTCCGTGCTGTCACACTGTGTCCTGCTGTCTGTGCTGTCACACCATGTCTGTGTCCTGCTGTCTGTACTGTCACACCATGTCTGTGTCGTGCTGTCACACCATGTCTGTGTCCTGCTGTCTGTACTGTCACACCATGTCTGTGCCCTGCTGTCTGTACTGTCCGTGCTGTCACACTGTGTCCTGCTGTCTGTACTGTCACACCATGTCTGTGTCCTGCTGTCTGTACTGTCACACCATGTCTGTGTCCTGCTGTCTGTACTGTCACACCATGTCTGTGTCCTGCTGTCTGTACTGTCACACCATGTCTGTGTCCTGCTGTCACACCATGTCTGTGTCCTGCTGTCCGTGTTGTCACACCATGTCTGTGTCCTGCTGTCCGTGTTGTCACACCATGTCTGTGTCCTGCTGTCCGTGCTGTCACACCATGTCTGTGTCCTGCTGTCACACCATGTCTGTGTCCTGCTGTCCATGTTGTCACACCATGTCTGTGTCCTGCTGTCACACCATGTCTGTGTCCTGCTGTCCGTGTTGTCACACCATGTCTGTGTCCTGCTGTCCGTGTTGTCACACCATGTCTGTGTCCTGCTGTCCGTGTTGTCACACCATGTCTGTGTCCTGCTGTCCGTGTTGTCACACCATGTCTGTGTCCTGCTGTCACACCATGTCTGTGTCCTGCTGTCACACCATGTCTGTGTCCTGCTCTCCGTGTTGTCACGCAATGTCTGTGTCCTGCTGTCCGTGTTGTCACACCATGTCAGTGTCCTGCTGTCACACCATGTATGTTTCCTGTTGTCACACCATGTCTGTGTCTGCTGTCACACCATCAGGACCATGTATGTGTCCTGCTCTCACACCATGTCTGTTTCCTGTTGTCACACCATGTCTGTGTCCTGCTGTCACACCATGTCTGTGTCTGCTGTCACACCATGTCTGTGTCCTGCTTTCTGTGATGTCACACCATGTCTGTGTCCTGCTTTCTGTGATGTCACACCATGTCTGTGTCCTGTTGTCACACCTTGTCTGTGTCCTGCTGTCGGTGTTGTCACACCTTGTCTGTGTCCTGCTGTCGGTGTTGTCACACCATGTCAGTGTCCTGCTGTCACACCATGTCAGTGTCCTGTTGTCACACCTTGTCTGTGTCCTGCTGTCGGTGTTGTCACACCTTGTCTGTGTCCTGCTGTCGGTGTTGTCACACCATGTCAGTGTCCTGTTGTCACACCATGTCAGTGTCCTGTTGTCACACCATGTCTGTGTCATGCTGTCACACCATGTCAGTGTCCTGTTGTCACACCATGTCTGTGTCCTGTTGTCACACCATGTCTGTGTCATGCTGTCACACCATGTCAGTGTCCTGTTGTCACACCATGTCAGTGTCCTGTTGTCACACCATGTCTGTGTCATGCTGTCACACCATGTCTGTGTCCTGCTGTCCATGTTGTCACACCATGTCTGTGTCCTGCTGTCCATGTTGTCACACCATGTCTGTGTCCTGCTGTCCATGTTGTCACACCATGTCTGTGTCCTGCTGTCACACCATGTCAGTGTCCTGCTGTCACACCATGTCTGTGTCCTGTTGTCACACCATGTCAGTGTCCTGCTGTCCGTGTTGTCACACCATGTCTGTGTCCTGTTGTCACACCATGTCTGTGTCCTGCTGTCCATGTTGTCACACCATGTCTGTGTCCTGCTGTCCATGTTGTCACACCATGTCTGTGTCCTGCTGTCACACCATGTCAGTGTCCTGCTGTCACACCATGTCTGTGTCCTGTTGTCACACCATGTCAGTGTCCTGCTGTCCGTGTTGTCACACCATGTCTGTGTCCTGTTGTCACACCATGTCAGTGTCCTGCTGTCCATGTTGTCACACCATGTCTGTGTCCTGCTGTCCATGTTGTCACACCATGTCTGTGTCCTGCTGTCACACCATGTCTGTGTCCTGTTGTCATACCATGTCAGTGTCCTGCTGTCCGTGTTGTCACACCATGTCTGTGTCCTGTTGTCACACCATGTCTGTGTCCTGCTGTCCATGTTGTCACACCATGTCTGTGTCCTGCTGTCCTGTCACACCATGTCTGTGTCCTGCTGTCACACCATGTCTGTGTCCTGTTGTCACACCTTGTCTGTGTCCTGCTGTCCATGTTGTCACACCATGTCTGTGTCCTGCTGTCCATGTTGTCACACCATGTCTGTGTCCTGCTGTCACACCTTGTCTGTGTCCTGCTGTCACACCATGTCTGTGTCCTGCTGTCACACCATGTCTGTGTCCTGCTGTCCATGTTGTCACACCATGTCTGTGTCCTGCTGTCACACCTTGTCTGTGTCCTGCTGTCCATGTTGTCACACCATGTCTGTGTCCTGCTGTCACACCTTGTCTGTGTCCTGTTGTCACACCTTGTCTGTGTCCTGCTGTCCATGTTGTCACACCATGTCTGTGTCCTGCTGTCACACCATGTCTGTGTCCTGCTGTCCATGTTGTCACACCATGTCTGTGTCCTGTTGTCACACCATGTCTGTGTCCTGCTGTCCATGTTGTCACACCATGTCTGTGTCCTGCTGTCCATGTTGTCACACCATGTCTGTGTCCTGCTGTCACACCATGTCTGTGTCCTGCTGTCACACCATGTCAGTGTCCTGCTTGCGTGTTGTCACACCATGTCTGTGTCCTGTTGTCACACCATGTCTGTGTCCTGCTGTCCATGTTGTCACACCATGTCTGTGTCCTGCTGTCCATGCTGTCACACCATGTCTGTGTCCTGCTGTCACACCATGTCTGTGTCCTGCTGTCACACCATGTCTGTGTCTGCTGTCACACCATGTCTGTGTCCTGCTGTCACACCATGTCTGTGTCCTGCTGTCCGTGTTGTCACACCATGTCTGTGTCCTGCTGTCCTTGTTGTCACACCATGTCACACCATGTCTGTGTCCTGCTGTCACACCATGTCTGTGTCCTGCTGTCCGTGTTGTCACACCATGTCTGTGTCCTGCTGTCACACCATGTCTGTGTCCTGCTGTCACACCATGTCTGTGTCCTGCTGTCCGTGCTGTCACACCATGTCTGTGTCCTGCTGTCCGAATGCAGAATTAGATGAACTTAGGCCTGGCTGAAAATGAATTTAGGGGACAATACACCTTTTGAAAAATAGACCTGGGGGAAAATAGATCTGGGGGGTTCATGGAGATGACAGTGTGTCTAAACATCTCCCTGTACTGCACACGTCAGTGACAGTCCCCGAGCGACGGGTCTGCCGGAACCACCATGGTGAGTGAAGCCCCAGAATGATCCGTGGGGATGGTGGTTGTAGAGATTCGTCATCTCCATGATGCTGCATGGACCAATGATCATGTGTGAGTGTGCTGTGGATGAAATGGGAAGACAGGGACCACAGTCATGTGTGAGTGTGCTGTGGATGAAATGGGAAGATTGGGACCACAGTCATGTGTGAGTGTGCTGTGGATGAAATGGGAAGACAAGGACCACAGTCATGTGTGAGTGTGCTGTGGATGAAATGGGAAGATTGGGACCACAGTCATGTGTGAGTGTGCTGTGGATGAAATGGGAAGACAGGGACCACAGTCATGTGTGAGTGTGCTGTGGATGAAATGGGAAGATTGGGACCACAGTCATGTGTGAGTGTGCTGTGGATGAAATGGGAAGACAGGGACCACAGTCATGTGTGAGTGTGCTGTGGATGAAATGGGAAGACAGGGACCACAGTCATGTGTGAGTGTGCTGTGGATGAAATGGGAAGACAGGGACCACAGTCATCTGTGAGTGTGCTGTGGATGAAATGGGAAGATTGGGACCACAGTCATGTGTGAGTGTGCTGTGGATGAAATGGGAAGACAGGGACCACAGTCATGTGTGAGTGTGCTGTGGATGAAATGGGAAGACAGGGACCACAGTCATGTGTGAGTGTGCTGTGGATGAAATGGGAAGACAGGGACCACAGTCATGTGTGAGTGTGCTGTGGATGAAATGGGAAGACAGGGACCATAGTCATCTGTGAGTGTGCTGTGGATGAAATGGGAAGACAGGGACCACAGTCATGTGTGAGTGTGCTGTGGATGAAATGGGAAGATTGGGACCACACAGTCATGTGTGAGTGTGCTGTGGATGAAATGGGAAGATTGGGACCACAGTCATGTGTGAGTGTGCTGTGGATGAAATGGGAAGACAGGACCACAGTCATGGTTCATCCGTGAGCAGTTTGCATTGTACCGTTTCTTAAAACTGCCAGTTAGGAAACATGTTTACTAAAATGTAGCTCTAACACACACACACACACACACACACACACACACACGCGCGCGCGCGTTTTGACATGGTGTTTTGTCCTAGGGAAAGGCACTTTGCCCCAGTTTTCCTCACTCCACCCAGGTGTGAACGGGTAGGTGTGAACGGGTACCTGACCGTCAGGGAAGGTGAGGAGTGGACTGGGCCCCGCCTGAGGCCGAGCCTTTAGCTCTGGTGTCCGGAATGGCTGTGGGCCATGTAGCCTTGAAACGTAACGCCAGCTGCGGCAGATCGATCCCGTCTGCATGTCAGCTTCACAACTGGAGGCCAAGGCACAGACCCTCAAGATCTAATTTCCTGGTCACGTTGAACACTGTCTCAAAGGGGCTGGACTGGACTCACGACTAATTGCGTTGATGGAGTTGGTTCGAACTTGGTAGTCATTATCTGATAGCCTGTCCTCAAGTGGAGATGGAGACAGTACTTGTTGTTCGTCCTTCGAATCGACGGCATCTTCAGCGTCACAGCCGTCTGTCTGTATCTGATCAGTCTGCCCTCAAGTGGAGGTGGAGACAGTTGCTCTTGTTGTTCGTTCTTCGAATCGACCGAGGCTTCAGTGTCACAGCCGTCAGCCTTTATCTGATCATCCTGTCCTCAAGTGTTAGATCGAGAGACAGGGAGCGAGTGTGTTGAGAAAGTAGGAGTCGATAAACTTGACTTGCCTGTTCCGTTCCTCGGCATTTGTTGGTTCACATGCCACGCTCTTTCGACGATCGTGTAATGTTTAGGACAGGCCCCGAAATGTGAAAGTGGAGATGTTATGGATTAGGACTGGTTGTCACCGACATGAAAGCATACAGTTGTGTGTGTGTGTGTGTGTGTGTGTGTGTGTGTGTGTTGGGGATGGGGGTGATAGTGTTGAGTTCCCATATGACGACGATTCAGCGAGAGTGCCTGTCTGTCTGAATACAACTTAGGGACTGACCAGCGTCACCGCTTCCACTGATACACACCGTCAGTGTTTGGCTGGGACATGTTTTATTTTCACAGACTGGAAAGATCGACGTTGCTGTTGTTGTTGTTGTCGTTGTTGTTGTTGTTGGCATTGTATGGCAATCCACCCTCGACTACCTCAGATTGTTCTTCACAATTCCATCTCGATATATAGCCTTCTTCCATTCTCTTGTCTGTCTGTCTCTGTGTGTTTGTCTGTCTGTCTCTGTGTGTTTATCTGTCTGTCTCTGTATGTTTTACTGTCTGTGTGTTTGTCTGTCTGTCTCTGTGTCTGTCTGTCTGCCTCTGATCGTCCAGCTTCCTGTCTGTGTGTATGCTTGTGTCTGTCTCTGTCATTATTGTCAATGTCTGTGTGGGACTGTGTCTGTCATTATTGTCAATGTCTGTGTGGGACTGTCTCTGTCATTACTGTCAATGTCTGTGTGGGACTGTCTCTGTCATTATTGTCAGTGTCTGTGTGGGACTGTGTCTGTCATTATTGTCAATGTCTGTGTGGGACTGTGTCTGTCATTAATGTCAGTGTCTGTGTGGGACTGTCTCTGTCATTACTGTCAATGTCTGTGTGGGACTGTGTCTGTCATTATTGTCAATGTCTGTGTGGGACACTCTGTCATTATTGTCAATGTCTGTGTGGGACTGTGTCTGTCATTATTGTCAGTGTCTGTGTGGGACACTCTGTCATTATTGTCAATGTCTGTGTGGGACTGTCTCTGTCATTATTGTCAATGTCTGTGTGGGACTGTGTCTGTCATTATTGTCAATGTCTGTGTGGGACTGTCTCTGTCATTATTGTCAATGTCTGTGTGGGACTGTCTCTGTCATTATTGTCAATGTCTGTGTGTGACTGTCTCTGTCATTATTGTCAGTGTCTGTGTGGGACTGTCTCTGTCATTATTGTCAATGTCTGTGTGGGACACTGTCATTATTGTCAATGTCTGTGTGGGACTGTGTCTGTCATTATTGTCAATGTCTGTGTGGGACTGTCTCTGTCATTATTGTCAATGTCTGTGTGGGACTGTCTCTGTCATTATTGTCAATGTCTGTGTGGGACTGTCTCTGTCATTAATGTCAATGTCTGTGTGGGACTGTCTCTGTCATTATTGTCATTGTCTGTGTGGGACTGTCTCTGTCATTAT
The DNA here is from genome assembly GCF_041734735.1 of Babylonia areolata. NCBI lineage: Eukaryota > Metazoa > Mollusca > Gastropoda > Neogastropoda > Buccinidae > Babylonia > Babylonia areolata. The sequence continues at coordinate 1,753,808 of NC_134893.1, forward strand.
TGTCAATGTCTGTGTGTGACTGTCTCTGTCATTATTGTCAATGTCTGTGTGGGACTGTCTCTGTCATTAATGTCAGTATCTGTGTGGGACTGTCTCTGTCATTAATGTCAGTGTCTGTGTGGGACTGTCTCTGTCATTATTGTCAATGTCTGTGTGGGACTGTCTCTGTCATTATTGTCAATGTCTGTGTGGGACACTCTGTCATTATTGTCAATGTCTGTGTGGGACTGTCTCTGTCATTAATGTCAGTGTCTGTGTGGGACTGTCTCTGTCATTATTGTCAATGTCTGTGTGGGACTGTCTCTGTCATTAATGTCAGTATCTGTGTGGGACTGTCTCTGTCATTATTGGCAGTGTCTGTGTGGGACTGTCTCTGTCATTAATGTCAGTATCTGTGTGGGACTGTCTCTGTCATTATTGTCAGTGTCTGTGTGGGACTGTCTCTGTCATTACTGTCAATGTCTGTGTGGGACTGTCTCTGTCATTATTGTCAATGTCTGTGTGGGACTGTCTCTGTCATTACTGTCAGTGTCTGTGTGGCACTTTAGTTTTTCTTTTCTGTTCTTTTCTCTCTTTTTTCCTCTTTTTTTTTCAAAGTAAATTACACAAGTTGAATTATAGGAAAGGTGGAGACAAAAGTAAAATGAGCAAAAGAAGCGATACGTTGGCATGATGAAAATGAACTGAGCAAACAGGACGTGGAATGGAATTAGAGAACGCCAAGGGGAAGACAAAGTGACGGTGTTGGGAGAATGATTCAATCAGAAAACAAAAAAACAGACAGACAGACAAAAACGGTGAAATAGAATTTGAGAACGGGCTTTTGGATATGTATGATTGCTTCCACTCAGAATCAAATTGCGCAATGCCATACACAAGATTGTCGTTTTGTGTCCATGTGAATATTCCTTTTATTGCTACATGTCTCTGTCCATTATCCATGTTCTAGTGGAGGTAGGAAGAGCACAGTTACAAGACATGGGGGAGGGGGGGGGGGGAAAGAAAAGATCAAGAAAGAAGGGGAAGGAGAGAGACAGGAGTGTGGTGTGGAAGTGGTGGGGGAGGAGGAGGGAGGAACCGAGAGAGAGAGAGAGAGAGAGAGAGGCAAACAAAACATGACGATTTATATTTTGAGAAGGTAAAGGAAAAAGCGCAATTTTTTTTTACATCCGGCCCTTTGGACAAACAAAATGAAGGTGAAGAAAACAGTGAAAGACAGATGTATTCACTTCAACAAAATAAAGGGACGGAGAGAGGGGGGAGGTCGATAAGATAGATAGAGAGAGACAGAGAGAGAGAGGGGGAGGGACAAAAGAAAAGGGAAGGGCAGGGAAAGCAGCACTACATTAGGAGAGGACAGAGGAACAAGCACAGTGTTCTTTTTACAGCCAGTTTCCTGAGCTGGCCAACAAGTGATGGGGAAAGGAACAAGTGACAGTGAAATATAGTCACTTCAACAAAATAAAGAGACAGACAGACAGAGGGATATGCAGACAGGTACACACACACACACACACACACACACACACACAGAGGGGCAGAGTCGAATCAATTCTGTGACAGTGAGCATCCTCTTGCAAATCTGTCACAGCGTTATCTGTGTGATTTATAGACTGCAGGGTGACCGGAGTGGTGTGTGTGTGTGTGTGTGTGTGTGTGTGTGTGTGTGTGTGTGTGTGTGTGTGCGTGCGTGCGTGCGCGCGCGCGCGCGCGTCTGTGTTTGTGTGTTTGTCTGTGTGTGTAGATATATATAGTGAGGGAAAACTTGGGAAAATATGCAGAATAGTTTTATGTAGTTAAGGAATCTTGAGAGAAGTATCTACAGAAGAGTATTATACAGTTAGCGAATCTTGAGAAATATCTGCAGAAGTGTATTAGGGAATCTTGAGAAATATCTACAGAAGAGTATTATATAGTTAGGGAATCTTGAGAGAAATATCTACAGAAGAGTATTATATTGTTAGGGAATCTTGAGAGAAATATCTGCAAAAGAGTATTATGTATTTAGGGAATCTTGAGAAAGGATGACGGAACAGCACAGTGACGGTGATTGTGAAGAAAAGACGAAGTCAGCAAATGACATCACTGGGAACAGACTGAACCAGAGGGAGAGAACATTCCGTGGAAACAGACTGAACCAAGAGACAAACAGCCCGTGGAAACAGACTGAACCAGAAGGAGACAAACAGCCCGTGGAAACAGACTGAACCAGAAGGAGACAAACAACCCGTGGAAACAGACTGAACCAGAAGGAGACAAACAACCCGTTGAACCAGAAGGTGACAAACAACCCGTGGAAACAGACTGAACCAGAAGGTGACAAACAACCCGTGGAAACAGACTGAACCAGAAGGTGACAAACAACCCGTGGAAACAGACTGAACCAGAAGGAGACAAACAACCCGTGGAAACAGACTGAACCAGGAGACAAACAGCCCGTGGAAACAGACTGAACCAGGAGACAAACAGCTCGTGGAAACAGACTGAACCAGGAGACAAACAGCTCGTGGAAACAGACTGAACCAGGAGACAAACAGCTCGTGGAAACAGACTGAACCAGAGGGAGACAAACAGCCCGTGGAAACAGACTGAACCAGAGGGAGACAAACAGCCCGTGGAAACAGACTGAACCAGGAGACAAACAGCCCGTGGAAACAGACTGAACCAGAGGGAGACAAACAGCCCGTGGAAACAGACTGAACCAGGAGACAAACAGCCCGTGGAAACAGACTGAACCAGAGGGAGACAAACAGCCCGTGGAAACAGACTGAACCAGAAGGAGACAAACAGCCCGTGGAAACAGACTGAACCAGAGGGAGACAAACAGCCCGTGGAAACAGACTGAACCAGGAGACAAACAGCTCGTGGAAACAGACTGAACCAGAGGGAGACAAACAGCCCGTGGAAACAGACTGAACCAGAGGGAGACAAACAGCCCGTGGAAACAGACTGAACCAGAAGGAGACAAACAGCCCGTGGAAACAGACTGAACCAGAGGGAGACAAACAGCCCGTGGAAACAGACTGAACCAGGAGACAAACAGCCCGTGGAAACAGACTGAACCAGAGGGAGAGAACATTCCGTGGAAACAGACTGAACCAGAGGGAGACAAACAGCCCGTGGAAACAGACTGAACCAGAGGGAGACAAACAGCCCGTGGAAACAGACTGAACCAGAGGGAGAGAACATTCCGTGGAAACAGACTGAACCAGAAGGAGACAAACAGTCCGTGGAAACAGACTGAACCAGAGGGAGACAAACAGCCCGTGGAAACAGACTGAACCAGAAGGAGACAAACAGCCCGTGGAAACAGACTGAACCAGAGGGAGACAAACAGCTCGTGGAAACAGACTGAACCAGAGGGAGACAAACAGCCCGTGGAAACAGACTGAACCAGGAGACAAACAGCCCGTGGAAACAGACTGAACCAGAAGGAGACAAACAGCCCGTGGAAACAGACTGAACCAGAGGGAGACAAACAGCCCGTGGAAACAGACTGAACCAGAGGGAGACAAACAGCCCGTGGAAACAGACTGAACCAGAGGGAGACAAACAGCCCGTGGAAACAGACTGAACCAGAGGGAGACAAACAGCCCGTGGAAACAGACTGAACCAGAAGGAGACAAACAGCCCGTGGAAACAGACTGAACCAGAGGGAGACAAACAGCCCGTGGAAACAAACCCATCCAACTGACGTTAAGTGTTGTGAAGAAAATGAAATCAGCAGAGTGGTGGAACAAACGATGCCGACTGAACAAGAGCACCCATGGACGTCTCGCTGATACACATTTGCCTCCAAGTCTATAACTTCTCGTGACGAAGCGCTACCGCCAAGCCAGGGTCGTCGTTCCGTTTTTTTCTTCTTTTTTTCGGTCACTTTGAGAATATTCCGCCTCGTTTCCCTCCGCCCCATGTCTCTTTCTGTTTGTTCTGCTCTGGTGGCAAGGCTGGTCAGGGAAAATAGATTATCAGAATAGAAAAGGAAAGGGAAAAGAAGATGGGTTTGAGAAGGGGAGAGAGTGTGGCGTAGTGGTGTGGGTGTGGCCAGGATGTGGTGTAGTGGTGTGGGTGGGGTCAGGGTGTGGTGTAGTGGTGTGGGTGTGGTCAGGGTGTGGTGTAGTGATGTGGGTGTGGTCAGGATGTGGTGTAGTGGTGTGGGTGTGGCCAGGGTGTGGTGTAGTGGTGTGGGTGGGGTCAGGGTGTGGTGTAGTGATGTGGGTGTGGTCAGGGTGTGGTGTAGTGGTGTGGGTGTGGCCAGGATGTGGTGTAGTGGTGTGGGTGTGGTCACGATGTGGTGTAGTGATGTGGGTGTGGCCAGGATGTGGTGTAGTGGTGTGGGTGTGGCAGGATGTGGTGTAGTGGTGTGGGTGTGGTCAGAGTGTGGCGTAGTGGTGTGGGTGTGGTTAGGATGTGATGTAGTGATGTGGGTGTGGCCAGGATGTGGTGTAGTGATGTGGGTGTGGTCAGGATGTGGTGTAGTGGTGTGGGAGTGGTCAGGATGTGGTGTAGTGGTGTGGGTGTGGTCAGGGTGTGGTGTAGTGGTGTGGGTGTGGTCAGGATGTGGTGTAGTGATGTGGGTGTGGTTAGGATGTGATGTAGTGATGTGGGTGTGGCCAGGATGTGGTGTAGTGATGTGGGTGTGGTCAGGATGTGGTGTAGTGATGTGGGTGTGGCCAGGATGTGGTGTAGTGGTGTGGGTGTGGTCAGGGTGTGGTGTAGTGGTGTGGGTGTGGTCAGGATGTGGTGTAGTGGTGTGGGTGTGGTCAGGATGTGGTGTAGTGGTGTGGGTGTGGTCAGGATGTGGTGTGGGTGTGGTCAGGGTGTGGTGTAGTGGTGTGGGTGTGGTCAGGATGTGGTGTGGGTGTGGTCAGGGTGTGGTGTGGGTGTGGTCAGGGTGTGGTGTAGTGGTGTGGGTGTGGTCAGGGTGTGGTGTAGTGGTGTGGGTGTGGTCAGGGTGTGGTGTAGTGGTGTGGGTGTGGTCAGGATGTGGTGTAGTGATGTGGGTGTGGTCAGGATGTGGTGTAGTGATGTGGGTGTGGTCAGGGTGTGGTGTAGTGGTGTGGGTGTGGTCAGGATGTGGTGTAGTGATGTGGGTGTGGCCAGGATGTGGTGTAGTGGTGTGGGTGTGGTCAGGATGTGGTGTAGTGATGTGGGTGTGGTCAGGATGTGGTGTAGTGGTGTGGGTGTGGTGAGGATGTGGTGTAGTGGTGTGGGTGTGGTCAGGATGTAGTGTGGGTGTGGTCAGGGGGTGGTTGTGGTCAGGGGATGGTGTGGTGGTGTGGGTGGGGTCAGGGTGTGGTGATGTGGGTGGGGTCAGGGTGTAGTGGTGTGGGTGGGGTCATCGGTAGCCATGTGCGGACTGGAGAAGAGGCGGGGGTGGATGGGGACGGAAAGTGGAGAGCTGAGGGGGCTGTGTGGGTTGGGGGGAGGCCATGGGTGTTCCGCTTTCCTGTCAGCATGTGAGACATACAAACTACACCCTGACAACGGCGGCTTTGGAAAGAACGAAGCGGTGTCACTGAAATTCCAGTGAGGTGCTATGGCCAGACACTGTCACTGAACGCTAAACCATCCGGGAGCACAATGGACACACACACACACACACACACACACACACACACACACACACACACACACACACACACACCATACACACACACACACACACACACACACACACATACACACACATACACACTCACACTCACACAAACACAAACACACACACACACACACACACACACACACACACACACACACACACACACACACACACACACACACACACACACACACACACACACACACACACACACACACACATACATTTTGCCCTAACCTGAACAGCAGCAAGCAGTATTTACTATAATGACATTCAGGAAGGCTTCAAGATGTGTTTTCCAACACCCCATTTTTGTCGCCAAGAAAATGGCTGGACAGAATGAACTTTCTATTTTTTATTTTTGGCATCATGTGAACTCATTTGATTTGCCGGTTTTTCTCTGCTGCTGTTCGTTCTTCAGCCCAGGCAAAGGGGGAGGGGAGGGGGCAGATAAAGAATGTGAACAGGAACATCTAATCTAACAAAAGATAACAACATGGACGAGCTCAAATGAGGGCTTTTTTTTTTTACATCTTGCCCATGAAAGAAAGAAGGACAAACAGACAGACAGACAGACAGACAGACAAATGACAGTCAACTGGGTGGATAACTCAGGACTTTCAAATAAAATGTCGAACGCTGTAAAAATCACCCAGCTATCGTGGCTGTCTGGATGACCTTGCTGACCCCGTGCTCTTCATCCTACTCCTCTTCCTCCTCTTTCTTCTCGCCATCCTCCTCCGCTTCCTCCTCTTCTCGTCCTCCTCCTCCTCTTCCTTCTCGTCCTCCTCCTCCTCCTCTTCCTTCTCGTCCTCCTCCTCCTCTTCCTCCTCTTCCTTCTCCTCCTCTTCCTCTTCCTCTTCCTCCTCGTCCTCCTCCTCTTCCTCCTCTTCCTTCTCCTCCTCTTCTTTCTCATCCTTCTCCTCCTCTTCTTTCTCATCCTCCTCCTCATCTTCTTTCTCTTCCTTCTCGTCCTTCTCCTCTTCCTTCTCGCCATCCTCCTCCTCCTCTTCTTTCTCATCCTCCTCCTCCTCTTCCTACTCTACCTTCTCGTCCTTCTCCTCCTCTTCCTTCTCGTCCTCCTCCTCCTCTTCCTCCCCTTCCCTCTCGTCATCCTCCTCCTCCTCTTCTTCCTCCTCTTCCTTCTCGTCATCTTCCTCCTCTCCCTTCTCGTCATCCTCCTCCTCCTCTTCCTTCTCGTCATCCTCCTCCTCCTCTTCCTTCTCGTCCTTCTCCTCCTCTTCCTTCTCGTCCTCTTCCTTCTCGCCATCCTCCTCCTCCTCTTCCTTCTCGTCATCCTCCTCCTC
>NC_134893.1:1765716-1768216 GCF_041734735.1 Babylonia areolata
GTGTCATCAGGGTGGATGGTGTTGATATTGAACCTTCTTCCTCCACTCTTTTTTCTCCACCGGTGGTGTCAGTATGTTCCAAAATTGCATGGTTTATCCTGAAACAGTTTGTTATGTAATACTTCTTTATCTCTTTTCATTTCCTTTGTTTTGAATTATTTTCTATATGTTCTAAAGTTTATTCATTAATGCCTTAAATATCAACAGTAATTTCAGTTTTGTACATTTACATCACAGCTTTCATTCTTTACACAGGACTTTACAAAATGCTTTACTTCTAGTTCTATGTATTTTATCAGAAAATAGAAAAAGAATACACTTATGATATATATATATATATATATATATATATATATATATATATATATATCATAATATAATCAGACAAAGCAGTTTACTGATAATAAAAGTATGAAATAGTGATTATTAATGCTGTATCACTATGAGTATCAGTGTGCATATCAGTGTGCATGTGCATGACATGCTGCAATCCATTAAGTTACTTTATGCATAGTGGCATGTCAAGCACATGCACACTCATATCATTTATGTAAATGTCTGTGCAAAAGTTTACAATTCCATGCATGTACATCCAGACAAAGTTTGTAAAAAGAAACTAAGTTTGCACACTTCATGGTAAATTTATACTATAAATCATAGTACATTAACAGTTGACTCACTCACTCATAGATAGTTCACCAGCAGACAGTTCTTTAGTTGACAGTGTAGTTAGTGTGGTGGTGTTGCCTCTCCTTCTGATGACATGACTTGCCAGCAGTGATATCAGAATTATTCATTGGTGTACAGGCAGGCATATAAAGTACCATCATATCTTTCAGGGCTGAAAAAGAAATTGAACTATTAGTAATACTGTTAGTATTTACTGTTGACACAAATTGTGTCTATATTTATTTAAAACAACACACACACACACACACACACACACACACACACACACACACACACACACACACACACCAACCTGACACACATTCACATAAAATGTCCATTGAAGCAAATTCTGTGAAACTGAAAACTGTTCATAATGTCATGCCCCTGAACCTCCCCTTGCTCAGTTAAATGGTTAAACTGTGAAGGGACAGTGTGTGTGTGTGTGTGTGTGTGTGTGTGTGTGTGTGTGTGTGTGTGTGTGTGTGTGTGTGTGAGTGAGTATGTGACTCACTGTGTGACACACATTGTGTATGTATGTGTGTGTGTGTGTGTGTGTGTGTGTGTGTGTGTGTGTGAGTGACATGTATACACACTGTGTCACACATTGTGTGTGTGTGTGTGTGTGTGTGTGTGTGTGTGTGAGATCTTTTAATTTACATTCTGTTAATTTCCTCAGATTCACTTTATTCTTTTAATCATTTTTATTCCACATGTCAAACAGTGAATTCCTGTTCCAATGTAAGACATCAGTCTTGAGTCAATCATTGTTAAATAAATTATTATCAATTGATTATACCATCATTACATTTCAGTATTTGTCAATGTGGGTAAAATAAGAAAGCTTACCTTCAGACACTTCAGCTATATCCAGTCCCCCAGTCACTTTGCTTGCACATTCCTTGTGTGAGCTGTGAGAAACCCAGGTCTATCACTTCAGTGCAGCAAGTCAGTTTCACTTGTTTCCATGTCAGTCACAACACTGATGGCACCTGGTGCATGTGATTTCAGGCGAAGGCTTCCAATCTTTCTGTATCTAGTGCAAATGTTGATTCGTCATCTACATCAAAATTAATATTATTGTTGATGAAAACTGAACGACAATCCTGCGTCGTCTGCTTTCGAAATCAGCGTTGCCTTCGTGTTCACTGAGATCGATTTCATGAACGGTCAGTTCCATCAATGAAGTACTGGGTTAGAAACTCACAAATGTCGTCTTCTTCATTGAATGGCAAAATGTGTGCAGCGCAAGTGTATCTTGTCAGGAAATCGCCAAGTCAATCTTGAAAACGTGCTTCCGAACCCTGCGACCATGTTTATTTGAGCTAGCGTGCTGAATGGCTGGTTTCGTCACGTGGCCTCTCTCGGCCAATGACAGAGGGGATTTTCCTTCATAGTGACGCATTGTTTACGTAGTGTATCCTTATTTTGAAAGCGACGATTCGCTCGTAGTTAAAAAATCAACCAATGAGAAGGACATAGATTGAAAGAGACGGACTTGACCTTTAAAACAATGTATGATTCGACCGGTCGATTCCAAGAGATGACGGAGGGCAAGCTTGTCAAAGTTGATCGATTTCGCGAAGTCATAGGCGATCAGAATGACGGGTTAGGCATTTTAAGCACACTTTTAAGGCAAAAGAAGACACAGTTATGCCTAGATACTTCAATATGAGATAAAAGAAAGCCTAAAGTTTACAATGAAGTCAAAATCTGAAAATCGACAACCTGACCGCCACCCGCCTAAAATCGCCGCTAGCGGGAAAGTTGGTCAGGGACAAAGCGACTCATTCCGTGGTGGAGGGTCACAAATGTCCTGAACAACAGCCAT
>NC_134893.1:1783216-1785716 GCF_041734735.1 Babylonia areolata
GTCACCCAGACTGTCAATTACCGTGACGTCAGCTGCCTGAAGTCACCCAGACTGTCAATTACCGTGACGTCAGCTGACTGAAGTCACCCAGACTGCCAATTACCGTGACGTCAGCTGACTGAAGTCACCCAGACTGTCAATTACCGTGACGTCAGCTGACTGAAGTCACCCAGACTGCCAATTACCGTAACTTCAGCTGACTGAAGTCACCCAGACTGCCAATTACCGTGACGTCACCTGACTGAAGTCACCCAGACTGTCAATTATCGTGACGTCAGCAGACTGAAGTCACCCAGACTGCCAATTACCGTGACGTCAGCAGACTGAAGTCACCCAGACTGTCAATTACCGTAACGTCAGCTGACTGAAGTCACTCAGACTGCCAATTACCGTGACGTCACCTGACTGAAGTCACCCAGACTGTCTATTATCGTGACGTCAGCAGACTGAAGTCACCCAGACTGTCAATTACCGTGACGTCAGCAGACTGAAGTCACCCAGACTGTCAATTACCGTGACGTCAGCTGACTGAAGTCACACAGACTGTCAATTACCGTAACGTCAGCAGCCTGGAGTCACACAGACTGTCAATTACCGTGACGTCAGCTGACTGAAGTCACACAGACTGTCAATTACCGTGACGTCAGCTGACTGAAGTCACACAGACTGTCAATTACCGTAACGTCAGCTGACTGAAGTCACACAGACTGTCAATTACCGTGACGTCAGCTGACTGAAGTCACACACTGTCAATTACCGTAACGTCAGCTGACTGAAGTCACCCAGACTGTCAATTACCGTAACGTCAGCTGACTGAAGTCACACAGACTGTCAATTATCGTGACGTCAGCAGCCTGAAGTCACACAGACTGTCAATTACCGTGACGTCAGCAGACTGAAGTCACACAGACTGTCAATTACCGTGACGTCAGCAGCCTGAAGTCACACAGACTGTCAATTACCGTGACGTCAATTCCCGTGACGCTCCTCCATTCACGCTCCACTGTCACTGTGTGTATGTGTGTGTTTGTGTGCACGTGCACATGGTCGCATGTCTGTGTGTGTGCATGAATGAGGCTGTGTTGTGCATGTGTGTTTGCTGTCCACTGTTTCCCAGTTCTTGATGTTAAGAGCGTAAGGTGGACTGCAGTGTGATCTGAACATGGTCCCCGGTTTGCTTGGCACACTCCTTTCATGATGAAGATTCAGGAAAAAAATGTTCACCGCTGTGCAGACCTGGTGCATCGCTCGTACAGTCTGGACACGGGGAGACACTGAGAGATGACCAGAAACAAAGAAACAAACAGAAAACACAGACAGTTGATTTGGAAAATAAAGTTTCATTAAAACCCTTTCATCATTTGTATTGTTGTTGTTCCAAAGCTGAACCAAGCTTGGAGGACACACACACACACACACACACACACACACACACACACACACACACACACACACACACACACACACATGAATGATCGTACAAATCCAATAAAAGCACAGCAGGGCCTATCTGTGATCATGATCACCATAGCCCCCGGCAACCTCCCGGCAGTACATAACCTGCTGTGTGGTTCCTTCCGCAGGCATGGAGCGAACATTAGAAACCACGCGTCCTTTTATGTGGAACATTGGTGACTGCACTGGCCTTGTTTGACCGGGAGGGGGAGGGGGTACGTGTGTGTGTGTGTGTGTGTGTGTGCGCGTGTGTGTGTGTGTGTGTGTGTGTGACGGATGGAGAGAGAGCAAGAGAGGAGAGGGCAGCCCCAGACAGTCTCCCCCGGTGCAGCGTGACGCTTGTTAGTTTCTCGCCCATGTCTGCCGCCAGGAGCTGCATAGAACAGAACAGCAGTTTATGGGCTGCCTTGTTGCCAGGGGTGACGGTGATGGTCAGGTCTGATAAGGCGTCGCCTGGGTGCGGTGATTGGATTTCTCATTTTTTGTTTTGTTTTTGTTATTTTTGTTACGATAGTTCGTGTGTGTGTGTGTGTGTGTGTGTGTGTGTGTGTCTGCCTGCCCGCCCGTCTGCCTCTCTGTATGCCTGCCTGCCCGTCTGTCTGTCTGTCTGCCTCTGTCTGCCTCTCTGTCTGCCTCTGTCTGCCTCTCTGTCTGCCTGTGTCTGCCTGTCTGTCTGTCTACCTCTCTGTCTGTCTGCCTGTCTGTCTCCATGGCTTCTTCCCCCTGTGATGGACTGACCATATTCACGACAGCCTGCCTGCTGATTGAAGGGTTTCCATTCGTTCCCCCATCCTCCTCTGACAGATTTTGTTCTTCTTCATAGCTGACTACATCATTTCAGTGGCATTCTATACCACTCCTTCCGAGTTCCTAATGCACAGTCTACACCCAGTCTTGTCAGTTGCAGTGTCAGCGCCTGCAGCCCACACATATCCAATTATCAATGTTAGGTCGCCAGGAGGCCATGCATCAGATGAGACCCTGCAGTGCTGCTGAGTCATTTCAGCGGCGTTCAGTGCTGCCTGTTCTGGTTCAAAATACTTGA
>NC_134893.1:1798216-1843216 GCF_041734735.1 Babylonia areolata
ACCAGTATGATATTCACATCTTTTTCAATGAAATTTCAATGGTGTTGGGTTTGGTCAGCTGTTCCTGGTGTACTTCCTGGCTGGTCTGAAGAAACTGGACATGGACTGGATCAGTGGATACTCCATGACCTACCTCTCTGACCACTGGGTCTTCTACCCCTTCAAGTGAGTGCTTTGTGTGTGTGTGTGCATGTGTGTGTGTGTTCATGGGTGTGTGTGTGTGTGTGTGTGTGTGTGTGTGTGTGTTCATGGGTATGTGTGTGTGTGTGTGTGTGCGTGTGTGTGTGTGTTCGTGGGTATGTGTGTGTTCGTGGGTATGTGTGTGTGTGTGTGTGTGTGTGTTAGTGGGTATGTCTAATATGAGACAGTTTTATTTGTCTCTGCACAAGACTAAATGCCTTCTTCTTCTCCTCTTCCTTGTTCTCCTTCTCCTCCTGCTTTTTCTTCCATCTTCTTCCTTCTCCTTGATCTTTCTCCTCCTCCACAAGTAGCCATCAGTGACATGAGGCAGTCCTACCTGTCCTGTGCAGACTGGTGATGACAGAAAGCCAGGTGGATCTGATCGTGGTTCACCTGGGGGGGTTGATCATCGACCTGTCTGTGGGATTCCTGCTCTTCTTCGACAAGACACGGCCCCTCGGCATCCTCATCAGCTTCTCCTTCAACTCCATGAACTCTCGTCTTTTCGCCATCGGTTTGTGCTCTGTGTGTGTGTGTCTTTTTTTAGCAGCCGTCGTCTGTTTAGGATTGCCTGACAAAACTTGTGTGCATGTGTGCGTGCAAGTGTGTGCATGTGCATGTTTGTGTTTGTGTTTGTTTGTGTGTGCGTGTGTGTACGCATTCAGTGTTGAAAAAGATTAAAGTAATAGGGTCGGTGTATTGATTAATGTTTAAAACTCATTTCTTAATCTAAAACTGATTTCTGAGGGGTTTTTTGTTTATTTGTTTGTTTATTTATCATGTTGTTTTGTTGATATATATCAGGTTCGCAGGTTTTTTTTTTTTTTTCCAATAACAGAGACAGGTTGAGGAGGGTTGGAGGAGGGTTTATTTTATTTTATATCAAGAAGAAAAATATGTAGAGAATTTTTATAATGATGTGTATGCAATACGTGGCTGTGGTAAGATCTTTATTGTGGTTCTGACTGGCATGTTTCCCCATACCTACACCCGATAAAATTGTAAAATACTGTGGTCTGATAACAGCTATATCTGAGTTTAGGCAACAACGTGTTTGTTTTCCACTATTCCGGAACCTTGTATTGTTTTATAAGTCTGTGCCATGTTCATGACAGGCATGTTTCCCTATCCCATGATGGCGTTATCTCCCCTGTTTCATGACAGGCATGTTTCCCTGTCCCATGATGGCCTTATCTCCCCTGTTTCATGACAGGCATGTTTCCCTATGCCATGATGGCCTTATCTCCCCTGTTTCATGACAGGCATGTTTCCCTGTCCCATGATGGCCTTATCTCCCCTGTTTCATGACAGGCATGTTTCCCTATCCCATGATGGCCTTATCTCCCCTGTTTCATGACAGGCATGTTTCCCTATGCCATGATGGCCTTATCTCCCCTGTTTCATGACAGACATGTTTCCCTATCCCATGATGGCCTTATCTCCCCTGTTTCATGACAGGCATGTTTCCCTATGTCATGATGGCATTAACTCCCCTGTTTCATGACAGGCATGTTTCCCTATCCCATGATGGCGTTATCTCCCCTGTTCCATGACAGGCATGTTTCCCTGTGCCATGATGGCCTTATCTCCCCTGTTTCATGACAGGCATGTTTCCCTATGCCATGATGGCCTTATCTCCCCTGTTTCATGACAGGCATGTTTCCCTATGCCATGATGGCGTTATCTCCCCTGTTTCATGACAGGCATGTTTCCCTATGCCATGATGGCATTAACTCCCCTGTTCTTCTACACCACCTGGCCCAAGGCCGTGTTTCGCTGCATTCCCCGCTCCTTGAGAGTGGTCACCCCTGACGATGATGACGACGACACGCAGCCCTCCCTCCACTGTCTCTACACCAAGGAGCAGGCCAAGTCAGAACTGGTGGGTTCGCAGGTTTTTTTTTTTTTTTTCTAATAACAGAGACAGGTTGAGGAGTGCTGGAGGAGGGGTTATTTTATTTTATTTTGCATGTGTAAGAGTTTCAATTTCAGTTTCAGTTTCAAGGTGAGAAAGTGTGTGGACTGATCCAAAAAAAGCTACACCACATCTGCTTTGGAAAAAAGTTCAGATATCTAAACCCAAGCCATGTGATGCTCCCCTCGCTTTGTGTCAGAGGACTTGCATGTTATGTGGATTTCTGTATTGACATTTTGTTTTGTCATGAAAAACATGTAGTTTATGATAATGCATTCCCTCGGAGACACACACAGATATCAGGGACCAGTGACTGTTTATGCTTAACTTTGCATGTGTGTGTGTGTTTGTGTGTGTGTGCACATGTCCATCACTACACGTGTACATGAACGCCGATTGGTGTTTTCCACGTGGCGTGTTGCAGCTGCTGAGTTGTGGCAGCAGTGAGGTCCCCCACAGACAGCCAGCACCCCCCACACAGCCCTCCTTCAGACATCACGCCGCTGCTGTCTTCACCATCGTCTTCATCGTCTGGCAGCTCTTCCTGCCGCACTCACACTTCATCACCAAGGTCAGTCAGTAATCTCCATATACAGCCCTAGTCAAAGGGAAGCAACCGCTCCAATACAGTGCTGTTCATTATAGTCTGGAATGATGTCCCTTGCCCACCTTCCACAAAATTCATGGCTGAATTGAGAAGGCTTGGCATCACAACCTGCTCCAGTCTTTTCATTTATCAAGTCTGTTCCTGTCAAATGCTTCAGTATATGATAATAATAGTGATAGTTTTAATGATGATGATAATGACAACAACAGCAGTAATGATAAGAAGAAGAAATCTTTTTTTGTATGATCAACATTATCTTGCAAAATGCAACTGAATGCACTGGACACGCTGCACTCACACAGTTCATGCAATAACACCACACACCATACACAGCCACCCACACACAGACAGTAACATGGCCATATAGGACAAAACATCGCCATATAGGACAATGCTTGTCAAAGTCAGTGTGTCTTTAGGCTGAATTCACTACCCAGTGTTGGAGTGTTTCGCAGAATTGATAGCAGCCAGTTCCAAGGTTTTAGGGTTGTGAAACTAAAACCATGTTCCCCAACTGTCTTTCAGATCTGCACATATCTTACCTAACTTTATGAGTGATTTTTTTTAAGAGTTTGCCTACTTTACCTTACCGTCGTACCTTACCTTACCATACCTCACCTCACCTCACCTTACCTTACCTTACCTTACCTTACCTTACCTTAACCTTACCTTACCTCACCTTACCTTACCATACCTTACCTTATCTACCTCACATCACCTCACCTTACCTCACCTTACCTTACCTTACCTCACCTTACCTTACCTTACCTCACCTTACCTCACCTCACCTTACCTTACCTCACCTTACCTCACCTCACCTCACCTTACCTCACCTTACCTACCTCACCTTACCTTACCTACCTCACCTCACCTTACCTTACCTTACCTACATCATCTCACCTCACCTCACCTCACCTCACCTTACCTCACCTCACCTCACCTCACCTCACCTTACCTTACCTTACCTTACCTTACCTACCTCATCTCACCTCACCTCACCTCACCTCACCTTACCTTATCTAATTTACCTTACCTTACCTTACCTTACCTTACCTCACCTCACCTCACCTTACCTCACCTTACCTTACCTTACCTTACCTTACCTTACCTTACCTTACCTCACCACACCTTGAGGTGAGCACTGCTGGCTGTGAGGTGTTGTTTTGACTGCAGTGCAGGAGGGACTGGTTTGTTTGTACACTCGTGGGACATGATCGTGCATTTACCTTACCTTACCTTACCTGATCTTACCTTACCTTACCTTACCTTACCTTCAGGGCTACAACAGCTGGACGCAGGGTCTGTACGGTTACTCGTGGGACATGATGGTGCACTCCCGGAAGTCCCAGCACACCAGGATCACCTTTGTGGACAAGGACACGGGACAGACGGGCTACCTGGATCCTGAGGTGAGCACTGCTGGCTGTGAGGTGTTGTTACCTGACCTCACCCTGAGGTGAGCACTGCTGGCTGTGAGGTGTTGTTACCTCACCTCACCTCACCCTGAGGTGAGCACTGCTGGCTGTGAGGTGTTGTTACCTGACCTCACCTCACCTCACCTTGAGGTGAGCACTGCTGGCTGTGAGGTGTTGTTACCTCACCTCACCTCACCCTGAGGGACAGACGGGCTACCTGGATCCTGAGGTGAGCACTGCTGGCTGTGAGGTGTTGTTACCTTACCTCACCTCACCTCACCTTGAGGTGAGCACTGCTGGCTGTGAGGTGTTGTTACCTCACCTCACCTCACCTTGAGGTGAGCACTGCTGGCTGTGAGGTGTTGTTACCTGACCTCACCACACCCTGAGGTGAGCACTGCTGGCTGTGAGGTGTTGTTACCTCACCTCACCTCACCTTGAGGTGAGCACTGCTGGCTGTGAGGTGTTGTTACCTCACCTCACCTCACCTCACCCTCAGGTGAGCACTGCTGGCTGTGAGGTGTTGTTACCTTACCCCACCTCACCTCACCTTGAGGTGAGCACTGCTGGTTGTCAGGTGTTGTTACCTCACCTCACCCTGAGGTGAGCACTGCTGGCTGTGAGGTGTTGTTACCTCACCTCACCTCACCTCACCTTGAGGTGAGCACTGCTGGCTGTGAGGTGTTGTTACCTTACCTCACATCACCCTGAGGTGAGCACTGCTGGCTGTGAGGTGTTGTTACCTTACCTCACATCACCTCACCTTGAGGTGAGCACTGCTGGTTGTGAGGTGTTGTTACCTTACCTCACCTCACCCTGAGGTGAGCACTGCTGGCTGTGAGGTGTTGTTACCTTACCTCACATCACCTCACCTTGAGGTGAGCACTGCTGGTTGTGAGGTGTTGTTACCTTACCTCACCTCACCTCACCTTGAGGTGAGCACTGCTGGCTGTGAGGTGTTGTTACCTTACCTCACCTCACCTCACCTTGAGGTGAGCACTGCTGGCTGTGAGGTGTTGTTACCTCACCTCACCTTGAGGTGAGCACTGCTGGCTGTGAGGTGTTGTTACCTTACCTCACATCACCTCACCTTGAGGTGAGCACTGCTGGTTGTGAGGTGTTGTTACCTCACCTCACCCTGAGGTGAGCACTGCTGGCTGTGAGGTGTTGTTACCTGACCTCACCCTGAGGTGAGCACTGCTGGCTGTGAGGTGTTGTTACCTCACCTCACCTCACCCTGAGGTGAGCACTGCTGGCTGTGAGGTGTTGTTACCTTACCTCACATCACCTCACCTTGAGGTGAGCACTGCTGGTTGTGAGGTGTTGTTACCTGACCTCACCCTGAGGTGAGCACTGCTGGCTGTGAGGTGTTGTTACCTCACCTCACCTCACCCTGAGGTGAGCACTGCTGGCTGTGAGGTGTTGTTACCTCACCTCACCTCACCTTGAGGTGAGCACTGCTGGCTGTGAGGTGTTGTTACCTCACCTCACCTCACCCTGAGGTGAGCACTGCTGGCTGTGAGGTGTTGTTACCTCACCTCACCTCACCCTGAGGTGAGCACTGCTGGCTGTGAGGTGGTGTTACCTTACCTCACCTCACCTCACCTTGAGGTGAGCACTGCTGGCTGTGAGGTGGTGTTACCTTACCTCACCTCACCCTGAGGTGAGCACTGCTGGTTGTGAGGTGTTGTTACCTCACCTCACCTTGAGGTGAGCACTGCTGGCTGTGAGGTGGTGTTACCTTACCTCACCTCACCTCACCTTGAGGTGAGCACTGCTGGCTGTGAGGTGGTGTTACCTTACCTCACCTCACCCTGAGGTGAGCACTGCTGGTTGTGAGGTGTTGTTACCTCACCTCACCTTGAGGTGAGCACTGCTGGCTGTGAGGTGTTGTTACCTTACCTCACCTCACCCTGAGGTGAGCACTGCTGGCTGTGAGGTGTTGTTACCTCACCTCACCCTGAGGTGAGCACTGCTGGCTGTGAGGTGTTGTTACCTCACCTCACCTCACCCTGAGGTGAGCACTGCTGGCTGTGAGGTGTTGTTACCTCACCTCACCCTGAGGTGAGCACTGCTGGCTGTGAGGTGTTGTTCTGACTGCAGTGCAGGAGGGACTGGTTTGTTTGAACAGACACCATGACTGCTGAACAGTGGTGAAGTGAGAACAGTGTGTTAGACAGGGTGCAGCTGGTATCCAGGGGTGGGTGGATGAAGTGCATTATCCGGGCATCAGACGTAAGAAGATCAAGTCATATATGTGGGTTAAACACTGACTTAAATCCAGGTTGCATGCATGTTGAATAGTAATGATTTTATATCATGAATACATCCACACTACTGCTTAGATATAACATATATTTTGCTTTTTTTTTTTTTTTTTTAACTTTGAAGAAAGAACGAAATCAGCATGTGGACTTTTGGTGACTAAACATGGATTATGTGGATACTTATATTTATGGATACTTATTCTTATGGATACTTATAATTATGGATACCTAAGGATAAACTCAGGGTCATTTGCACAACAGGCTGCCTACCTGGTAGAGCCAACTGAGGACTGCCATTGGGCACTCATCATTCGTTTCCTGTGTCAGATTTCAGGCATGTACACATACACACTCAGACATGTAACCAAACTCCGTTTTCGGGGGCGGTGCTTGGTGGGTATGTTTTGTTTCCATAACTCACTGAATGCTGACATGGATTACAGAATCTTTAGCATGCATATACACTTGAAGGGGGTTCAGGCACTATCAGGTCTGCACATATGTTGTTGTGGACTGCTTGGGCTGTGACTGTGAGGGGTGAACCCAGGTGTGGTTGTGTATGACTGTGAGGGGTGAACCCAGGTGTGGTGTATGACTGTGAGGGGTGAACCCAGGTGTGGTGTATGACTGTGAGGGGTGAACCCAGGTGTGGTGTATGACTGTGAGGGGTGAACCCAGGTGTGGTGTATGACTGTGAGGGGTGAACCCAGGTGTGGTGTATGACTGTGAGGGGTGAACCCAGGTGTGGTTGTGTATGACTGTGAGGGGTGAACCCAGGTGTGGTGTGTATGACTGTGAGGGGTGAACCCAGGTGTGGTGTATGACTGTGAGGGGTGAACCCAGGTGTGGTTGTGTATGACTGTGAGGGGTGAACCCAGGTGTGGTGTATGACTGTGAGGGGTGAACCCAGGTGTGGTGTATGACTGTGAGGGGTGAACCCAGGTGTGGTTGTGTATGACTGTGAGGGGTGAACCCAGGTGTGGTTGTGTATGACTGTGAGGGGTGAACCCAGGTGTGGTGTATGACTGTGAGGGGTGAACCCAGGTGTGGTGTATGACTGTGAGGGGTGAACCCAGGTGTGGTTGTGTATGACTGTGAGGGGTGAACCCAGGTGTGGTTGTGTATGACTGTGAGGGGTGAACCCAGGTGTGGTGTATGACTGTGAGGGGTGAACCCAGGTGTGGTTGTGTATGACTGTGAGGGGTGAACCCAGGTGTGGTGTATGACTGTGAGGGGTGAACCCAGGTGTGGTGTATGACTGTGAGGGGTGAACCCAGGTGTGGTGTATGACTGTGAGGGGTGAACCCAGGTGTGGTGTATGACTGTGAGGGGTGAACCCAGGTGTGGTGTATGACTGTGAGGGGTGAACCCAGGTGTGGTGTATGACTGTGAGGGGTGAACCCAGGTGTGGTGTATGACTGTGAGGGGTGAACCCAGGTGTGGTGTATGACTGTGAGGGGTGAACCCAGGTGTGGTGTATGACTGTGAGGGGTGAACCCAGGTGTGGTGTATGACTGTGGAGGGGTGAACCCAGGTGTGGTGTATGACTGTGAGGGGTGAACCCAGGTGTGGTGTATGACTGTGAGGGGTGAACCCAGGTGTGGTGTATGACTGTGAGGGGTGAACCCAGGTGTGGTGTATGACTGTGAGGGGTGAACCCAGGTGTGGTGTATGACTGTGAGGGGTGAACCCAGGTGTGGTGTATGACTGTGAGGGGTGAACCCAGGTGTGGTGTATGACTGTGAGGGGTGAACCCAGGTGTGGTGTATGACTGTGAGGGGTGAACCCAGGTGTGGTGTATGACTGTGAGGGGTGAACCCAGGTGTGGTGTATGACTGTGAGGGGTGAACCCAGGTGTGGTTGTGCATGAGGGACTGGGAATGAGTGGCAGGTTGTAACGCCACTGAAACAATGCAGATGATGCGGCAGCACAAAACAAAACAAAACAAAAACAATGAAACGTAACCTGAAGCATGCTTTATGCTCTGCTGACAGGTTTGGACCAAGACGACTCGGTGGGCCCACAACCCAGAAATGATCAAACAGTATGCACGCTGCATCGCTCACCACCTCCACAAACACAACATCCACAATGTGGAGCTCTATTTTGACATCTGGATCTCCCTCAACAAACGCTTCCAGCAACGGTAAGTAGAAATATGATCATGATAACAATAAGGAAATCAATTACGACTTTGTCTTTTGTCAAGCACCATCAGTCAGTAGAAATATGATAATGATGATAATAAGGAATTCGTTTACCATTTAGTTTTTTGTTAAGGACCATCACTCTCAAACTAGGAGTCAAGATTGTACTGGCTCTTAGTGCTGCAGCCTAGGGGGCTGGTTAGCCGTTGGGGACCATCCCACTACTGACTGTCCTAAACCTATCATGGCCGAGAGAGTGGGGATTTAAGTTAGACAAGACACTGTCCTCTATAATCAAAGTCTAGCCCAGTTAGTCAAGACAGCAGCTGCCTGCACCGATCTTCAGGTGGACATAATTATACATGACTGACTATTATACATATATGATGATGGTAATGATGATGATGTGTGTGCTGTGTGTCAGGATCGTGGACCCCCACGTGGACATGGTGCAGGCAGAGTGATGATGATGTGTGTCAGTGATGATGTGTGTCAGGATCATGGACCCCCACGTGGACATGGTGCAGGCAGAGTGTTGATGATGATAATGATGATGATGTGTGTCAGGATCGTGGACCCCCATGTGGACATGGTGCAGGCAGAGTGATGATGATGATAATGATGATAATAATGATGATGATGTGTGTCAGGATCGTGGACCCCCATGTGGACATGGTGCAGGCAGAGTGATGATGATGATAATGATGATAATGATGATGATAATGATGATGATGTGTGTCAGGATCGTGGACCCCCACGTGGACATGGTGCAGGCAGAGTGATGATGATGATAATGATGATGATGTGTGTCAGGATCATGGACCCCCACGTGGACATGGTGCAGGCAGAGTGTTGATGATGATAATGATGATGATGTGTGTCAGGATCGTGGACCCCCATGTGGACATGGTGCAGGCAGAGTGATGATGATGATAATGATGATAATAATGATGATGATGTGTGTCAGGATCGTGGACCCCCATGTGGACATGGTGCAGGCAGAGTGATGATGATGATAATGATGATGATGATGATGATAATGATGATGATGTGTGTCAGGATCGTGGACCCCCATGTGGACATGGTGCAGGCAGAGTGATGATGATGATAATGATGATGATGATGATGATAATGATGATGATGTGTGTCAGGATCGTGGACCCCCACGTGGACATGGTGCAGGCAGAGTGGAGTGCGTTCAGCCCTACACCCTGGGTGATGCCGCTGCTGGTGGACCTGTCTGACTGGAGGACCCGGCTGCTGCACATCGAGGACCAGCTCTTCAACTCTTCACACCACTACGAGGTCGTCTTCGTCGCTGACTTTCCCGGTCAGTCCCCTCTTCTGGACTTCAAGGCTGGTTTTCTGACCTTGAGGCTGGTTTTCCTGGCTTTCAGGCTGGTTTTCTGACCTTGAGGCTGGTTTTCTGGGCATTGAGGCTGGTTTTCTGGGCTTTCAGCCTGGTTTTCTGGGCCTTGAGGCTGGTTTTCTGGGCTTTCAGGCTGTTTTTTTGGCTGTTGAGGCTGGTTTTCTGGGCCTTGAGGCTGGTTTTCTGGGCTTTGAGGCTGGTTTTCTGGGCTTTGAGGCTGGTTTTCTGGGCATTGAGGCTGGTTTTCTGGCATTGAGGCTGGTTTTCTGGCCTTGAGGCTGGTTTTCTGGCCTTGAGGCTGGTTTTTTGGCTGTTGAGGCTGGTTTTATGGGCCTTGAGGCTGATTTTATTGGCATTGAGGCTGATTTTATGGGCTTTCAGGCTGGTTTTCTGGCTGTTGAGGCTTGTTTACACACCTACATTGTGGCATGCTTCTGTTTTTACAGGATGGAAGAGGGGTGTTGGTGATGCTTGAAGATGTATAATGCTGATTATGATGGTGGAGATGATTGGACATCAATGTGATGATGATCTTGAAGATCACGATGATCATAGAGATGTCATGATGGTGATGATAATGGTGATAACGGTGGTGATGATGATGTTGATGATGATGGTAATAATGGTGATGATGATGATGATGGTGATGTTGATGATGATGATGATGATGATGATAATGATGGTGATGATGATGATGATGATGATGATGATGATGATGATGATAGTAATGATGATGATGATGATGATAGTAATGATGATGATGGTAATAATGGTGATGGTGAAGATGATGATAATGATGGTGATGGTGAAGATGACGATGATGATGTGACAGGGATGTACCTGGAGAACTACGTCAGCCCTGGCATCGGGAACTTCACCATGTCAGTGCTACAGGGCCAGGTGGTGGTGGAGGTGATGGGGGATGAGGACAGTCACTCACACCCCTACAACATCTCTGTCCACCAGGGACAGGACGTCCAGGTCTGACACAACCATCACCATCATCATCATCATGTCATAATAATCCAGTCACTCACACCCCTACAACATCTCTGTCCACCAGGGACAGGACATCCAGGTCTGACACAACCATCACCATCATCATTATCGTGTCACAATAACCATCTTGATGATAATATCAAGAAGAACAGGAAGAAGAAAAATGATAATGATAATCATAATAATAGACTTATGTTTGTAAGTAAGAAGAAGAAGAATTATAAGATAATAACAGATAAAAAAAATTAGTCATAGTAGTATCATTATTTTCATTATCTGTAGTAGTAGTACTGTTTTTCTTATTGTTGTTGCTGTTGTTGTTGTTGTTACTACTATTGACAGGTTAACTGATTGGCTGATGATTGATGATTGTTTAATTGATTGGTTTATTGGTTGGTCTGTTATCTATCAAAACATGCAAAATCATGCTATGCCACTTAAAAGATGCCAATCCTTTACACAAATACATGCACGCACACACATACACATGCACACACACGGACACACACCACATGCACACACTCGCGTGCACACACACACACACACACACACACACACCACACGCACACATACACACACACACACACACACACTCCCTCTTCCCTTCATGCCCCCCTCCCCCCACCGCCCCCCCTCCCACACACACATGTTAACAATTTTTCACTATTTAGATATATTATTTTTGTATCATGTCAGTAAACAGAGAAAAACAAGGAACTAAAGAAGAAAACAATCCATAAAAAAGGCTAGAAGTAAAAATTCCACTAGCATAGAATAAGAGAAAATGACATGAACTAAGATAGTGTACGATAAGACAAGAGCTGAAAGAGGGGGTTGTGTGATGCTGTGTGTGGCTGCAGATACCAACGGGAGTGTTTCACAACGTGCACACAGTGTCTGAACAAGCGTCCTGCTACATGTACATGTACATTGACACTGAAGAGGTCACCTTCCTGCAGAACCTCCAGGAGTTTGAACAGTCCCTCAACGGATCCCTCGGTCAGTCACACTGCCATCATTGTGCTGCTGTTTGGAGGGGGAGGGGGGGCAAGGAGGTGTTTGGATTGGGGGGGTGCGTGCTGTGTGTGTGTGTGTGTTTGGGGGGGGGAGAGGGGCGGGGGTGGGGGGGGGGGGGGGGGGGGTCAGGGTGGTGTTTGGATTGGGGGTGTGCGTGCTGTGTGTGTTTGGGTGTTTGGGTGTGTGTAGGGGTGGGTTTGGGTGTGGGGGTGGTGTTTGGATTGGGGGTGTGCGTGTTGTGTGTGTGTGTGTGTTTGGGTGTGTGTAGGGGTGGGTTTGGGTGTGGGGGTGGTGTTTGGATTCGGGGTGCTGTGTGTGTTTGGGTGTTTGGGTGTGTGTAGGGGTGAGTTTGGGTGTGGGGGTGGTGTTTGGATTGGGGGTGTGGGTGCTGTGTGTGTGTGTGTGTTTGGGTGTGTGTAGGGGTGGGTTTGGGTGTGGGGGTGGTGTTTTTTGATTGGGGGTGCTGTGTGTTTGGGTGTTTGGGTGTGTGTAGGGGTGAGTTTGGGTGTGGGGGTGGTGTTTGGATTGGGTGTGTGTGTGTGTGTTTGGGGGGAGGAGGGAGGGGATGTTTGTGTGTATAAGAGGAGGAATATGTAATTTGTATAATTTGTGTATTTGCACACAACACTTTTTTTCTATAAGTATAAAGAGAGAGAGAGAGATGTGGAGCTAGACTGATGGACTATCCCTATCCAGAATGGAGACCACCAGTGGATATGAATTCACTGCCCTTCCTTCCTGTGTCAGAGACCCGGACACTGTCTCAGTGGCTGTAGAATGCTATGGGACCTTTGACCTTTAACCTTTAACCTTGAACTGACACCGGTTGTGTTGCAGACAACCCTGTTCCGGCCAAGTTTGCCAAGGACCCCAAAGTGGACCAGTACCTGGAGGTGCTGAGAGCCAAGAACTCATCCTCTGGTGACTCGCAGGCATCGCTCCGTGACAGCGTCCACACCTTCCTCCGGCACCACTACACGGTGTTCGTTCGCGGGTCAGTCCTGTCACTGTGCTCAGCTGCTGGCTTTCTGTTCAGTGAGATGGACGGAGGGGACTTGCTTCTGGCTTTTTTTTCTTTTTTCTTTTCTTTTTTTTTTGTTTTTGTTTTTTTGTTTGTTTGTTGTTGTCTTCTTGAGCCTGTGTGGTTTTGGTTTGGGTTTTGCTTTGTTTGTTAATTTTTGCTTCCTTTTGTGTCCTGTCTTCGTGTTTGGTTTGAGACAGGTAGAAGTTGATGAATGACGTGTGATGTTACAAAGAGATGTTGGAAGCCCACATTTCTGACACACATTTGGAGAAACAGCAGCCATGTGAAGACTGAGCTGGAAGCAATAGGAGAGGACATTGTGATGACTGGGAGTCCCTTCTTTCCCTGCTGTGTGGAGAATGACGGTGTTTCTACATCACTGATTCTTCAGTGCACATGGCTCAGTCTGCATGGCACTTCCTTCAAGTGAAATGAATTAATGAATGTTTATTTTCATTTATTGTATTTTTGTTTCATTCAATTTTTCATTTTATTCTATTCTTCTTCTTCTTTGTCTTCTTCTTATTATTGTTATTTGTTTATTTATTTATTTATTCATTTGATTTTGAATAACATTTTTCCCTTCAAGGCCAGACTGAGTGCATTGTGTTCACTCCTGATTGGACATGTTGAGTGTATTGTGTTCACTCCTGATTGGACATGTTGAGTGTATTGTGTTCACTCCTGATTGGACATGTTGAGTGTATTGTGTTCACTCCTGATTGGACATGTTGAGTGTATTGTGTTCACTCCTGATTGGACATGTTGAGTGCGTTGTGTTCACTCCTGATTGGACATGTTGAGTGTATTGTGTTCACTCCTGATTGGACATGTTGAGTGTATTGTGTTCACTCCTGATTGGACATGTTGAGTGTATTGTGTTCACTCCTGATTGGACATGTTGAGTGTATTGTGTTCACTCCTGATTGGACATGTTGAGTGCGTTGTGTTCACTCCTGATTGGACATGTTGAGTGCGTTGTGTTCACTCCTGATTGGACATGTTGAGCGCGTTGTGTTCACTCCTGATTGGACATCTGCCTAGAAAATATGGTACAGCATATATGGATTAATCTGAACACAGTGACGTCTCCTTGAGACACCCATCTGAAGCTAAACTGAAACTGAAGCTGATTCTTCAGTGGGTTTGGGTAGCTGTTTGTCTTTATAGGAGGAATGTGGCAGAATGGTAAGACACTCATCTAGCAGTACAGAGACTGTGAAAGGTGGCAGAATGGTAAGACACTAATCTAGCAATACAGACTGTGAAAGGTGGCAGAATGGTAAGACACTCATCTAGCAGTACAGTGACTGTGAAAGGTGGCAGAATGGTAAGACACTCATCTAGCAATACAGAGACTGTGAAAGGTGGCAGAATGGTAAGACACTCATCTAGCAGTACAGAGACTGAAAGGTGGCAGAATGGTAAGACACTCATCTAGCAATACAGACTGTGAAAGGTGGCAGAATGGTAAGACACTCATCTAGCAATACAGTGACTGTGAAAGGTGGCAGAATGGTAAGACACTCATCTAGCAATACAGACTGTGAAAGGTGGCAGAATGGTAAGACACTCATCTAGCAATACAGTGACTGTGAAAGGTGGCAGAATGGTAAGACACTCATCTAGCAATACAGACTGTGAAAGGTGGCAGAATGGTAAGACACTCATCTAGCAATACAGAGACTGAAAGGTGGCAGAATGGTAAGACACTCATCTAGCAGTACAGTGACTGTGAAAGGTGGCAGAATGGTAAGACACTCATCTAGCAGTACAGACTGTGAAAGGTGGCAGAATGGTAAGACACTCATCTAGCAGTACAGACTGTGAAAGGTGGCAGAATGGTAAGACACTCATCTAGCAGTACAGACTGTGAAAGGTGGCAGAATGGTAAGACACTCATCTAGCAGTACAGAGACTGAAAGGTGTCAGAATGGTAAGACACTCATCTAGCAATACAGAGACTGTGAAAGGTGGCAGAATGGTAAGACACTCATCTAGCAGTACAGAGACTGTGAAAGGTGGCAGAATGGTAAGACACTCATCTAGCAATACAGACTGTGAAAGGTGGCAGAATGGTAAGACACTCATCTAGCAGTACAGAGACTGTGAAAGGTGGCAGAATGGTAAGACACTCATCTAGCAATACAGACTGTGAAAGGTGGCAGAATGGTAAGACACTCATCTAGCAATACAGACTGTGAAAGGTGGCAGAATGGTAAGACACTCATCTAGCAGTACAGAGACTGAGAAAGGTGGCAGAATGGTAAGACACTCATCTAGCAATACAGACTGTGAAAGGTGGCAGAATGGTAAGACACTCATCTAGCAGTACAGAGACTGTGAAAGGTGGCAGAATGGTAAGACACTCATCTAGCAGTACAGAGACTGAGAGGGTCTGGGTTCGAATCCCACTCTCGTCCTTTCTCCCAAGTGGGACTGGAAAACTGTACTGAATGTCTATAATCATCCAGATGAGGCAATAAACTGAGGTGGGCCGTGTGCAGCAAGCAATTGCTGCACTGAAAAAGACCCCATGGCAACGAGAGTGTTGTCCCGCTCTGGCACAGAAAAGTTCTGTTGAAGAAATCTACTCTGATATGTACACAAATATATATACATGCACTCAAGGCCTGACTTGGTGCATTGGGTTATTCTGCTGGTCAGGCATCTGCATAGCAGATGTGCTGTAGTACCAGTATATATGGATTTGTCCAAAGGCAGTGACACCTCCTTGAGAAACTGGAACTGGAACCTTAAACAATACTTCAGGCCAAAATGACCATTGTGGTCTGCTGGGCTGAGCACAACTCTTCAGTGGAACTGAACATTTTCCTTTTGTTTTAATTGACAGACTGATGCTGATCAAAGCGGCCTTGTGGACGGTGATCACTGGAACATTTTCCTTTTGTTTTAATTGACAGACTGATGCTGATCAAAGCGGCCTTGTGGACGGTGATCACTGGAACATTTTCCTTTTGTTTTAATTGACAGACTGATGCTGATCAGAGCGGCTTTGTGGACGGTGATCACTGGAACATTTTCCTTTTGTTTTAATTGACAGACTGATGCTGATCAAAGCGGCCTTGTGGACGGTGATCACTGGAACATTTTCCTTTTGTTTTAATTGACAGACTGATGCTGATCAAAGCGGCCTTGTG
Organism: Babylonia areolata; assembly: GCF_041734735.1. Classification (NCBI taxonomy): domain Eukaryota; kingdom Metazoa; phylum Mollusca; class Gastropoda; order Neogastropoda; family Buccinidae; genus Babylonia; species Babylonia areolata. The sequence goes on from NC_134893.1 coordinate 1,814,319, forward strand.
GACGGTGATCACTGGAACATTTTCCTTTTGTTTTAATTGACAGACTGATGCTGATCAAAGCGGCCTTGTGGACGGTGATCACTGGAACATTTTTCTTTTGTTTTAATTGACAGACTGATGCTGATCAAAGCGGCCTTGTGGACGGTGATCACTGGCAAGCCCTTCCAGACCTACCTGAAGGAGATCAACAGCCAGCTGATGAATGCCACCAACGTGACCTCCACCTGAAACAACACAGAACAGCCATTCCCTCACTGAGCGCCGCTATGTTGTGTCTGCCGTCAAGTCTCTTGCTGTTAGTGTTGGTTTTAATCGGCACAGTGATGGTGAACCTGGCATCACTTGACTGAAGAGGAAAAGATGTTATTGTATGTATTTGTTTTCTGTTGTATTACTTTTTTGTCACAACACATTTCTCTATGTGAAATTTGGGCTGCTGTACCCAGAAAGAGGGCATCACTACAGTACAGTGTGTGTGTGTGTGTGTGTGTGTGTGTGTGTGTGTGTGTGTGTGTGTGTGTGTGTGTTGAATTTTGAAGGTGTGGTGTGTTTGCTTTTTATCTCTGTATGTTTTCAAGTTCTTGTTTTGTTTGTTTAATCTCTCAGTTTTATTTTCTATTGGTACTTATTGCAGTCCTCTTGATCATAGTCCTCATAGACACAGTGGATATGAATTCACTGCCTTCCTTCCTGTGCCCAGCATAGACACAGTGGATATTAATTCACTGCCTTCCTGTGCCCACCATAGACACAGTGGATATGAATTCACTGCCTTCCTTCCTGTGCCCACCATAGACACAGTGGATATGAATTCACTGCCCTTCCTTCCTGTGCCTAGCATAGACACAGTGGATATGAATTCACTGCCCTTCCTGTGCCCAGCATAGACACAGTGGGTATGAATTCACTGCCTTCCTTCCTGTGCCCAGCATAGACACAGTGGATATGAATTCACTGCCTTCCTGTGCCCAGCATAGACACAGTGGGTATGAATTCACTGCCCTGGTCGTCCTAAAAGGCTACAGGACCTTTAACCTTTAACTCACTCAGTACGGCCAGTCCTCTCTTCTCCTCTACACAGACCCCTCGTATGTCCAGTGGGTGTCTCAATGACCCAACCTTTAGCTTCCGTCATCAGAATTGTGGTATTCTTTGTCAACATTCACCTCTTCAGTACAAGAGCCTTCCGCTTGCAATATTTTCATGATGGTAATTGGGGTGAAACACTGTTAACGTCGTCTCTTTCGCCGTTCGTATGGAGAGAGTTAACCTAACCTAACCTAACCTAACCTAACCTAACCTCAGTGTATCTGAGCTGCAGTTTCACCTTTTCCACTGTAGTAATGAAGGGAGGAGACATTTGTTTTTGAATTGACATGTGTTTTTAAGTCCGTTGTTGCTGGCTCATGTGTGTTCCTGTTCTGAGGAAGAAGTTTTGTTAATGGATCTGTTCAGCGCTCATAGTGATTGAATTTAAATTTACTCCTTCAGGAGATTTGTTGCTTTCACAAATTTTGTTGTTGATATTTTGTTATCAAGATATATATATATATATATATATATATATATATATATATATATATATATATATATATATATATATATATCTCAACAAATGATGAATTTTATTTGATTTTATACTTTGCTATATTTAGCATATGACTGATTTTCTTTGCTGTAATCTCTGTATAAGTAATTTACTTTGTACTAATGAACATTACCATTTCATCAGTTGACTTTTAACAACTTCTGGTCAGTTTACTTTGCTATAAATATTATTATCATAATTTTATCAATTTGCTTTACTACAATCAACATATGATCAGTGTATCTATTCACACCATTTTAAAAAGTGAATTTTACATAGTGCACTTTTTTGCTTGTTTTGACGACATTTACATGACTGACTGATAAGAAAATCCTTGTTTTGGGGTTTTCTAATGGCTGAAAATCCATCGTTTTCTGGTTATTTATTTGTTTGACATACTGGTAATACCTTTTTAACTTTGATATTTCAACTTTGTAGCATTAATTTGCCGGTGGCTATTGGGGTATTTCATGTTACACATTTTTTAATTGTTTGATTATTTTTATTTATCTTGCCGTATACGGTAGTTTGAGGGGATTTTGTTGTGTTCATGTCTTTTCCATGTATGGTTTTACATTTTGGCTGATTTTTCTCACATTATTTTGATTGGAATAAAAAGCATCTGCTTTAAACAGCATAATGTGCTTGATTTACGAAGTGAATTGTCCATTTTGGTGGACATCAAGGCCAGTAACTCTGCACATTTTATCCGCTCTGGACAGCAGAGAAAGGAGAAACTGTTGGACTGTGTCTTGTTGGTCCAAAATTGTCACAAGGATGTGACTTTCATGCACATGCAGAAACATGTATTACACACACACACACACACACACACACACACACACACACACACACACACACACACACACACACGCACACCACACACACACACACAGAGTGGAATCAGGATTATTATTATGATTATAAAGACTAACTTTGTTTATACACAGGCCTTGAGGGAAAAAAAAAGATAAAAGATACATAAATAAATAAATAGTCATCACATTCATTAATAGATTATGATAAATAAAGTAATAAATCTAAAAAATAAAATAAATATAACTAAACAAATAGGTAAAGAAATAAATAAAATTTTAACAAGAAAAGAAGAGGAGTTGGTCTGTACAGCAAGCAACATGTTTCTTCTGTGGAGTGCTCTTCAGGCTTGCTACCCGCTCGTGACGGTGAAGAGAAACTCCACATGGCTTGTGGTGGTCAATAGAAACTCCCCATGGCTTGTGGTGGTCAATAGAAACTCCCCATGGCTTGTGGTGGTGAAGAGAAACTCCCCATGGCTTGTGGTGGTGAAGAGAAACTCCCCATGGCTTGTGGTGGTGAAGAGAAACTCCCCATGGCTTGTGGTGGTGAAGAGAAACTCCCCACGGCTTGTGGTGGTGAAGAGAAACTCCCCATGGCTTGTGGTGGTCAAGAGAAACTCCCCATGGCTTGTGGTGGTGAAGAGAAACTCCCCATGGCTTGTGGTGGTGAAGAGAAACTCCCCATGGCTTGTGGTGGTGAAGAGAAACTCCACATGGCTTGTGGTGGTCAATAGAAACTCCCCATGGCTTGTGGTGGTCAATAGAAACTCCCCATGGCTTGTGGTGGTCAATAGAAACTCCCCATGGCTTGTGGTGGTGAAGAGAAACTCCCCACGGCTTGTGGTGGTCAAGAGAAACTCCCCACGGCTTGTGGTGGTGAAGAGAAACTCCCCACGGCTTGTGGTGGTCAAGAGAAACTCCCCACGGCTTGTGGTGGTGAAGAGAAACTCCCCATGGCTTGTGGTGGTGAAGAGAAACTCCCCATGGCTTGTGGTGGTGAAGAGAAACTCCCCATGGCTTGTGGTGGTCAAGAGAAACTCCCCATGGCTTGTGGTGGTGAAGAGAAACTCCCCACGGCTTGTGGTGGTGAAGAGAAACTCCCCACGGCTTGTGGTGGTGAAGAGAAACTCCCCACGGCTTGTGGTGAAGAGAAACTCCCCACGGCTTGTGGTGGTGAAGAGAAACTCCCCATGGCTTGTGGTGGTGAAGAGAAACTCCCCACGGCTTGTGGTGGTGAAGAGAAACTCCCCACGGCTTGTGGTGGTGAAGAGAAACTCCCCATGGCTTGTGGTGGTGAAGAGAAACTCCCCACGGCTTGTGGTGGTGAGAGAAACTCCCCACGGCTTGTGGTGGTGAGAGAAACTCCCCACGGCTTGTGGTGGTCAAGAGAAACTCCCCACGGCTTGTGGTGGTGAGAGAAACTCCCCACGGCTTGTGGTGGTGAAGAGAAACTCCCCATGGCTTGTGGTGGTGAAGAGAAACTCCCCACGGCTTGTGGTGGTGAAGAGAAACTCCCCATGGCTTGTGGTGGTGAAGAGAAACTCCCCATGGCTTGTGGTGGTCAAGAGAAACTCCCCACGGCTTGTGGTGGTGAGAGAAACTCCCCACGGCTTGTGGTGGTGAAGAGAGGATTGGGCCCTACATTCCCATGGCAACTACTGATCCACTACCCTATGGCTGTCAACTACTGTTTCACTACCCTATGGCTGTCAATTCACTACCCTATGACTGTCAGCTACTGTTTCACTACCCTATGACTGTCAGCTACTGTTCCACTACCCTATGACTGTCAACTACTGTTCCACTACCCTATGGCTGTCAGTTCACTACCCTATGGCTGTCAACTACTGTTTCACTACTCTATGACTGTCAACTACTATTTCACTACCCTATGACTGTCAACTACTAATTCACAACCCTATGGCTGTCAATTCACTACCCTATGGCTGTCAACTACTATTTCACTACCCTATGGCTGTCAACTATTAATTCACTACCCTATGGCTGTCAACTACTTGTTTCACTACCCTATGGCTGTCAATTTACTACCCTATGGCTGTCAGCTACTGTTTCACTACCCTATGACTGTCAACTACTGTTTCACTACCCTATGGCTGTCAATTCACTACCCTATGGCTGTCAACTACTGTTTCACTACTCTATGACTGTCAACTACTATTTCACTACCCTATGACTGTCAACTACTAATTCACAACCCTATGGCTGTCAATTCACTACCCTATGGCTGTCAACTACTATTTCACTACCCTATGGCTGTCAACTACTAATCCACTACCCTATGACTGTCAATTCACTACCCTATGACTGTCAACTACTGTTTCCCTACCCTATGGCTGTCAGTCCACTACCCTATGGCTGTCAGTCCACTACCCTATGACTGTCAACTACTGTTTCACTACCCTATGGCTGTCAGTTCACTACCCTATGACTGTCATCTACTGATCCACTACCCTATGACTGTCAACTACTATTTCACTACCGTATGGCTGTCAGTTCACTACCCTATGACTGTCAATTCACTACCCTATGACTGTCAACTACTATGTCACTACCCTATGGCTGTCAACTACTATTTCACTACCCTATGACTGTCAATTCACTACCCTATGGCTGTCAACTACTGATCCACTACCCTATGGCTGTCAATTCACTACCCTATGGCTGTCAACTAATATTTCACTACCCTATGGCTGTCAATTCACTACCCTATGGCTGTCAACTACTGATCCACTACCCTATGGCTGTCAATTCACTACCCTATGGCTGTCAACTACTATTTCACTACCCTATGACTGTCAATTCACTACCCTATGGCTGTCAGCTACTGATCCACTACCCTATGGCTGTCAATTCACTACCCTATGGCTGTCAACTACTATTTCACTACCATATGGCTGTCAATTCACACTCCTATGGCTGTCAACTACTGATCCACTACCCTATGGCTGTCAACTACTGATCCACTACCCTATGGCTGTCAACTACTATTTCACTACCCTATGGCTGTCAACTACTGTTTCACTACCCTATGACTGTCAATTCACTACCCTATGGCTGTCAATTCGCTACCCTATGGCTGTCAACTACTATTTCACTACCCTATGGCTGTCAACTACTAATCCACTACCCTATGACTGTCAGTTCACTACCCTATGACTGTCAATTCACTACCCTATGGCTGTCAACGACTGTTTCACTACCCTATGGCTGTCAATTCACTAATGACTGTCAATTCACTACCCTATGACTGTCAACTACTATTTCACTACCCTATGGCTGTCAATTCACTACCCTATGGCTGTCAAGTCACTACCCTATGGCTGTCAACTACTATTTCACTACCCTATGGCTGTCAACTACTGTTTCACTACCCTATGGCTGTCAATTCACTACCCTATTACTGTCAAATGCTGATCCACTACCCTATGGCTGTCAACTACTGTTTCACTACCTATGGCTGTCAGTTCACTACCCTATGACTGTCAACCACTGATCCACTACCCTATGGCTGTCAACTACTGTTTCACTACCCTATGGCTGTCAATTCACTACCCTATAACTGTCAACTACTGTTTCACTACCCTATGGCTGTCAACTACTATTTCACTACCCTATGACTGTCAACTACTAATTCAGTACCCTATGGCTGTGACAGGCTGTGGAACTGTCAATATTTTAACATGTGAGATATTTGAGCAGAGCAGTTTAATTCTAACAAACCATCTTCACTCATGGTGATGTGTGCTGTACATTCCAACTAGACAGTCTAAAGAACTCACCAACAAACCAACTGCATTGTCTATCAGAGCTAGTGCAGATGGAAGCTACTCTGTTTCATGATTCAGTCTGTCTTAGGTGGATCAGAAAGAAGCAAAACAAGAATTATCAGATGCTGAAAACAACCAACCATCCAAACCAACCTTTTGCTGTTTCTGAAGCTATGGGAACATTCTTCAGATTCTTTTTTTTTCTGGTTGAGGCAATGTTTATATATGTCCAGAAAACAATGGGATAATGTGTCTGCTGATGCTGAATTCGGTATGAAATCATAATCAGTTTATTTTTATTTTTTACAAAAAGAGCCAAACTCAACAAATCATTGGTCTGAGGATTATTAAAAGTTTTGCATTATTTGGACACAAGTATATTTCTTACACGTGTATGTTGCTTATAATTTGGTGTATCATAGAAAAGTTATGATCTGAAACATACTGTGAAAAGGGTTTGGTTTTTTGTTTTGTTTTGTTTTTTTTTTGTTTGTTTGTTTGTTTAATGTCCCGTCGCACATATCGGTGATTGAAGACATTTTGTTACAAGTATTTATGAATACATTTGATTATTATCAGTTAGAAGGGGTGGGAGATGTGAATGAATGGAGGGTTGGGGGAAACTGGGCAAATGAGGGTGAAATGAGGGTGAAATTTGAAAAAAAAAAAAATCTAAATACAATTACAGGAAATTATTTAAAGGACTTCGTAAAAGAGAAGTCGTTAAACTGACAAGCGAAACAACTGATAATGAAGTTATGATCTGAAACATACTGTGAAAAGTTTCAGCCTTCATTTGCATCTTGGTATAAATGTTTTGACCATTTCAAAGGACATTTTTTGTATATTCTTTTTTTTTTTTTTACTTTTCTATTGATATTGACATTTCCAGGGAAAACAAAGGGCGTAACTTGCAACTGGCGGTTTGTATGTTGTGAGTTCAGCTGTCGGGCACCATGGCAGAATCAGTTTGGTGTTGCACTTGTGATCCAGTGATCAGAGTTAATGGCCCTGTTTTTAGTGACTGATTTTTGGTAATAATTCTGACCTGACAAAATGCTGACAAGAACTGCTGCAACACTATACACTGTAAAGGTACATTTTAATGTTTGCTGCATGGAACTTTACATTTGATTGCATACATGTGTTTGCTTTTAAAATATCTGCCAGGGAAAACATTACATTTTTTGACTTAACGTGTTTGTTTGCTTTCAGTCATATATCTGCCAGAATTGTTCGAAACCATTCACATTTATAAATGTTTATTACTGCTTTTGTTGCAAGAGAAAAAAAACGACAACTCAAAATGTTATTTTTTTTGTTTTATGAACAATTATACATGCTTTTAAATCTTGTTTTTATGTCCAGTAATATTGATGATGATGGTGATGATGGTGATGATGATGATGATGATAGTGATGATGATAGTGTCATGATATCATCCTGTGTGTCCAAGAAGATGTCTTTGCCAGGAAGTTATAATCTCTGTATTTTACCTGCAGTAAGATTATACCTTAAACCTGGGTTTTCATGTGCACTTTGAGATTCAAGATTTCCAGATTGTGTTTACATACATGTATGTCACATATCCCTGTTTACACTGTGGAGCTTACACCTTGACTGAGTCTGTGGAATTAGCATAGTCTTTGGAAAATTCTTAATGTTTTACTGAACTTAGTATTACTAAGATGGTTCCTGCAGCTCTCGATATCATAATTATGAGAAAACGTGTTTCCCTTCCGTCTGTGGGATGACTGAACACCAGTATCAGAAGAGACATTCTTTTTTGTTCTTTTATCTCTGTCCAACCATGTCTTCTTTAACCTTTATTGTGCACCATGTAGTTATCCCAAAGATGGATGGTGCCAGACACAAGACACTCCACAGCAGGATAAATGAGAGATTGGTCAAAGTGTTGCGCTTGTTGAGCCAAATGTTGTTGTTGTAGCTGTTTGTTTTTGTTTGTTGTTGTTTTTTCTTTTAGTTGTTTGTTTGGTTTGGATGGTGGTGGTATTTTAGTTTGAGTTACTTAAGATTGGTACAAGAAAAATGTTGAATGAAAATACTCCATAGCAGGACTGATGAGAGTTTTGTTAGTGTGAGTTGGCTGGTGAGTACATCTTGTTGTTGTTGTTGTTAGGTTTGGGTGATGAAGGTGGGTGGTGCATGAAGAAATGCAGAATCAAAATACTCCACAAATGACAGTGTTGTGAGTGTTTAAGATGACCAGTGAGTAAATGTTTGTTGTTGTTTGGTTAGAATGGTGATGGCTTTTGCATCATGTGCGTTTGTGACAATTATCTGCTTTAAGATATTATATTATTACTATTAAAATGAAGTGCACACATTAAATGTTGTGAACTTGCAAATGGTCATAGTTTGGGTTAAAGTCATGAATGAGGTGTTTTTACAACCCCCCACCCCCACCCCCACTCCACACACACACACTCTCTCTCTCTCTCCCACCCACCCACACACACACACACATACACACACACTCTCTCTCTCTCCCACCCACCCACCCCCACACACACACACACACTTGTGACTCTCCCCCCCACACACACACACACACACACATACAAATATGTGCTTTCAAATCCGTTCAAATCCACTCATGTGGAAGAATTTCTTTCGGTGAACACACACACACACACACACACACACACACACACACACACACACACAGAGAAAGAGAGAGAGAGAGGCACAATACGGGCACATACACAACAAAAGACATACACACACACGCACACACACACACATTCGTGCACATATAACAGATTCATCTATGAATGCAGTGTATACATAAATGTAGATTAACATATTCATGTAGATAGTACAAATAAGTTACAAACTGTATAACGCTTGAACATTCTGCAAACATACATTATACTCATGTCTCTTGATTCCTCCAGCACTGTTGATGCTGTCACAAACATGTGCGATATGATGCCCATGGCTGTCTCCCACAAGAAGCTTCCTTACCCAAGTCCCTGCAGGAGGGGCGTGGAACGCCGGGAGGAAGGGCAGGGGCAGACAACTCGGTGTCGCCCATCTCCAGCAGCTGTAAGATGGTGGCGGCGGTCTGAAACGTCATGACTGCAGTGTTTGCCGGGACACGCCAGTAGTGTGAAGCTGCCAAGCCTGAAGGTTTGCCCAGTTTGGGTTGGCTTTGAGGTGATCAATGACCTCTCCTTTGGGAGTACCTGATTGTGGCTGCCCTGCACCGGCACTCCACAGAAGAGCGGTCAGAGGAGCTGGGTCCTTCCTTACTGATGGCATGGCTACAGTATCAAAGTGTCCTTCCTTACTGATGGCGTGGCTACAGTATCAAAGTGTCCTTCCTTACTGATGGCGTGGCTACAGTATCAAAGGGTCCTTCCTTACTGATGGCGTGGCTACAGTATCAAAGGGTCCTTCCTTACTGATGGCGTGGCTACAGTATCAAAGGGTCCTTCCTTACTGATGGCGTGGCTACAGTATCAAAGGGTCCTTCCTTACTGATGGCGTGGCTATAGTATCAAAGCTGTGTCCTTCCTTACTGATGGCGTGGCTACAGTATCAAAGCTGTGTCCTTCCTTACTGATGGCGTGGCTACAGTATCAAAGTCTCCTTCCTTACTGATGGCGTGGCTACAGTATCAAAGTGTCCTTCCTTACTGATGGCGTGGCTACAGTATCAAAGCTGGGTGCTTCCTTACTGATGGCGTGGCTACAGTATCAAAGGGTCCTTCTTTACGGATGGCGTGGCTACAGTATCAAAGTGTCCTTCCTCACTGATGGCGTGGCTACAGTATCAGAGCTGTGTCCTTCCTCACTTATGGCGTGGCTACAGTATCAAAGTGTCCTTCCTTACTGATGGCGTGGCTACAGTATCAAAGCTGTGTCCTTCCTTACTGATGGCGTGGCTACAGTATCAAAGCTGTGTCCTTCCTTACTGATGGCGTGGCTACAGTATCAAAGGGTCCTTCTTTACGGATGGCGTGGCTACAGTATCAAAGTGTCCTTCCTCACTGATGGCGTGGCTACAGTATCAAAGCTGTGTCCTTCCTCACTTATGGCGTGGCTACAGTATCAAAGGGTCCTTCCTTACTGATGGCGTGGCTACAGTATCAAAGCTGTGTCCTTCCTCACTTATGGCGTGGCTACAGTATCAAAGCTGTGTCCTTCCTCACTTATGGCGTGGCTACAGTATCAAAGGGTCCTTCCTTACTGATGGCGTGGCTACAGTATCAAAGGGTCCTTCCTTACTGATGGCGTGGCTACAGTATCAGAGCTGTGTCCTTCCTTACTGATGGCGTGGCTACAGTATCAAAGGGTCCTTCCTTACTGATGGCGTGGCTACAGTATCAAAGCTGTGTCCTTCCTCACTTATGGCGTGGCTACAGTATCAAAGGGTCCTTCCTTACTGATGGCGTGGCTACAGTATCAAAGGGTCCTTCCTTACTGATGGCGTGGCTACAGTATCAAAGGGTCCTTCCTTACTGATGGCGTGGCTACAGTATCAAAGGGTCCTTCCTTACTGATGGCGTGGCTACAGTATCAGAGCTGTGTCCTTCCTTACTGATGGCGTGGCTACAGTATCAAAGCTGGCGTATTATGCAAGCAAAAGCATGAACCCACGGTTACAACTGCAGACTACACGAACGGGCACAAAAAAAGTGAAAAGAAAAACAAAACAAAAAACCAAACAAACAGGATAGGTCATTAACTGTCATAATGATCAGCTCTGTGCTGGAACTCTTCACTGTTGATCATCACCGCCACTGAAGTCTGGATGCTGGGTTAGAAAGAACTCAGCACACTACAGGTCACCAAGTTAAGTTCTGGTCAATGATTATCACAGACGTCGTCCCCGCTCTGCTGGGTTGTGTTCAGTGAGACCACCACCACCACCACCACTATCCCAGCCCATCACAAGTCTTGAAGTCTCCATGGGGATGTGTACTCCCAGCAAGAACCCCGATCAGTCAGTCACGTGCTGGGGATGTGTACTCCCAGCAAGAACCCCGATCAGTCACAGTCACGTGCTGGGGATGTGTACTCCACCCAGCAAGAACCCCGATCAGTCACAGTCACGTGCTGGGGATGTGCCTGTCAAGTGGAACTCAGTACCCAGTGGCCATAGGGTTCCTTCAGGGAGAACCCCTTTCACCATCTGATGCAGCACGAAAGGCCGAAAACCCCGATCAATGTCAATGCCACTGCTGGGTTCCGGGGGTTCTGGTCAGGAGGAACCCCTCCCCACGTCACCACACGGTCATTCTGGGTTTTGGTTCCGTCACACAGTTCTGGTTCTGGTTCCGATCTGACGAGAAAAAAAACCTTACCAGCACTCGTTACAGAGTTCTGGTTCTGGCTCTGGTTCTGGTCTCGCGCAAAAACCCATCATCACTCGTCACAGAGTTCTGGTTCTGGTTCAGGTCGGACAGAAGAATTTCATCAGTTCTCACTGCAGTGTTCCGGTTCTGGTTCTGGTTCTGATCTTGGTCCTGGTTCCGGTCTGACGGAAGACCCACGGCATCACCATCGCTCAGGGCAGCAGGGCCGCTTTCTTCCTGACTGCCAGAAACCCCGGGATTCTCACTCTCGCCGCCAGGGTTCTCCTGGCCGGTACAGACCCAGCCCACCCCCAACCCCTTCCCCTTGGCCGTCAGAGCCGTGTTGATGAGCGTGGCGCTGGCTACCAGCCGACCCAGGGACGGCTTGGCCTTGACCTTTAACCTGTTGACATCCTCCACCAGGCTGACCCGGGGCGCGGGGTGGGTGGAGGCGGTGAGGCCCATCGGGGGTCGTCCCCGGCACAGCAGGCACAGGAAGAGCTGCCTGGCGGCCAGGCGGAAGTTGTCGTTGAGGCCTCCGTACAGGATGGGGTTGACGGCGCTGTTGGTGTACATCAGGAACACGGCGGCGTAGGACACCGGCTTGTGCCAGGCAGGCAGCTGCAAGGCAGGTCAGACAGTCACTTTGTTTGTTGACCAGGGTCACACATTGCCTGGACAAGGTATGTGTTGTTTACATCCAGCTCTCAACATCAAGGGACTAAAAACAGCAACTTGTCAACAGAAAGAGAAAGAGAGAAACACTGAACACATGAAAGAGAGAAACACTGAACACATGAAAGAGAGAAACACTGAACACAAGAAAGAGAGAAACACTGAACACATGAAAGAGAGAAACACTGAACACAAGAAAGAGAGAAACACTGAACACATGAAAGAGAGAAACACTGAACACATGAAAGAGAGAAACACTGAACACAAGAAAGAGAGAAACAGACTAAACACAAGAAAGAGAGAAACACTCTGAACACAAGAAAGAGAGAAACACTGAACACATGAAAGAGAGAAACACTCTGAACACATGAAAGAGAGAAACAGACTAAACACAAGAAAGAGAGAAACACTGAACACATGAAAGAGAGAAACAGACTAAACACAAGAAAGAGAGAAACACTGAACACATGAAAGAGAGAAACACTGAACACATGAAAGAGAGAAACACTCTGAACACATGAAAGAGAGAAACAGACTGAACACATGAAAGAGAGAAACACTGAACACATGAAAGAGAGAAACACTGAACACATGAAAGAGAGAAACACTCTGAACACATGAAAGAGAGAAACAGACTGAACACATGAAAGAGAGAAACACTCTGAACACAAGAAAGAGAGAAACACTGAACACAAGAAAGAAACACTGAACACAAGAAAGAGAGAAACACTGAACACATGAAAGAGAGAAACACTGAACACATGAAAGAGAGAAACACTCTGAACACATGAAAGAGAGAAACAGACTGAACACATGAAAGAGAGAAACACTCTGAACACAAGAAAGAGAGAAACACTGAACACAAGAAAGAGAGAAACACTGAACACAAGAAAGAGAGAAACACTCTGAACACATGAAAGAGAGAAACACTGAACACATGAAAGAGAGAAACAGACTGAACACATGAAAGAGAGAAACAGGCTGAACACATGAAAGAGAGAAACACTGAACACATGAAAGAGAGAAACACTGAACACATGAAAGAGAGAAACAGGCTGAACATATGAAAGAGAGAAACAGACTGAACACAAGAAAGAGAGAAACACTGAACACAAGAAAGAGAGAAACACTGAACACATGAAAGAGAGAAACACTGAACACATGAAAGAGAGAAACAGGCTGAACACAAGAAAGAGAGAAACACTGAACACATGAAAGAGAGAAACAGACTGAACACAAGAAAGAGAGAAACACTGAACACAAGAAAGAGAGAAACAGACTGAACACAAGAAAGAGAGAAACAGGCTGAACACAAGAAAGAGAGAAACACTGAACACATGAAAGAGAGAAACACTGAACACATGAAAGAGAGAAACAGGCTGAACACAAGAAAGAGAGAAACACTGAACACATGAAAGAGAGAAACACTGAACACATGAAAGAGAGAAACACTGAACACATGAAAGAGAGAAACAGACTGAACACATGAAAGAGAGAAACAGGCTGAACACATGAAAGAGAGAAACACTGAACACATGAAAGAGAGAAACACTGAACACATGAAAGAGAGAAACAGACTGAACAAAAGAAAGAGAGAAACACTGAACACATGAAAGAGAGAAACAGGCTGAACACAAGAAAGAGAGAAACACTGAACACATGAAAGAGAGAAACACTGAACACATGAAAGAGAGAAACAGGCTGAACACAAGAAAGAGAGAAACACTGAACACATGAAAGAGAGAAACAGGCTGAACACAAGAAAGAGAGAAACACTGAAGACATGAAAGAGAGAAACAGGCTGAACACAAGAAAGAGAGAAACACTGAACACATGAAAGAGAGAAACAGACTGAACACAAGAAAGAGAGAAACACTGAACACAAGAAAGAGAGAAACAGACTGAACACAAGAAAGAGAGAAACAGGCTGAACACAAGAAAGAGAGAAACACTGAACACATGAAAGAGAGAAACACTGAACACATGAAAGAGAGAAACACTGAACACATGAAAGAGAGAAACAGGCTGAACACATGAAAGAGAGAAACACACTGAACACATGAAAGAGAGAAACACTGAACACATGAAAGAGAGAAACACTGAACACATGAAAGAGAGAAACAGGCTGAACATATGAAAGAGAGAAACAGACTGAATACAAGAAAGAGAGAAACACTGAACACAAGAAAGAGAGAAACAGGCTGAACACAAGAAAGAGAGAAACACTGAACACATGAAAGAGAGAAACACTGAACACATGAAAGAGAGAAACACTGAACACAAGAAAGAGAGAAACAGGCTGAACACATGAAAGAGAGAAACACTCTGAACACAAGAAAGAGAGAAACACTCTGAACACATGAAAGAGAAAAACACTGAACACAAGAAAGAGAGAAACACTGAACACAAGAAAGAGAGAAACACTGAACACAAGAAAGAGAGAAACAGGCTGAACACATGAAAGAGAGAAACACTGAACACATGAAAGAGAGAAACACTGAACACAAGAAAGAGAGAAACACTGAACACATGAAAGAGAGAAACACTGAACACAAGAAAGAGAGAAACACTGAACACATGAAAGAGAGAAACAGGCTGAACACATGAAAGAGAGAAACACTGAACACAAGAAAGAGAAAAACACTGAACGCATGAAAGAGAGAAACAGGCTGAACACATGAAAGAGAGAAACAGGCTGAACACAAGAAAGAGAGAAACACTGAACTCAAGAAAGAGAGAAACACTGAACACAAGAAAGAGAGAAACACTGAACACATGAAATAGAGAAACAGGCTGAACACAAGAAAGAGAGAAACACTGAACACATGAAAGAGAGAAACACTGAACACAAGAAAGAGAGAAACAGGCTGAACACATGAAAGAGAGAAACACTCTGAACACAAGAAAGAGAGAAACACTCTGAACACATGAAAGAGAAAAACACTGAACACAAGAAAGAGAGAAACACTCTGAACACAAGAAAGAGAGAAACACTGAACACAAGAAAGAGAGAAACACTCTGAACACATGAAAGAGAGAAACAGGCTGAACACATGAAAGAGAGAAACACTGAACACAAGAAAGAGAGAAACACTGAACACATGAAAGAGAGAAACAGGCTGAACACATGAAAGAGAGAAACACTGAACACATGAAAGAGAGAAACACTGAACACATGAAAGAGAGAAACAGGCTGAACACATGAAAGAGAGAAACACTGAACACATGAAAGAGAGAAACACTGAACACAAGAAAGAGAGAAACACTGAACACATGAAAGAGAGAAACAGGCTGAACACATGAAAGAGAGAAACACTGAACACATGAAAGAGAGAAACAGGCTGAACACAAGAAAGAGAGAAACACTCTGAACACAAGAAAGAGAGAAACACTGAACACAAGAAAGAGAGAAACAGGCTGAACACATGAAAGAGAGAAACACTGAACACAAGAAAGAGAGAAACAGGCTGAACACAAGAAAGAGAGAAACACTGAACACATGAAAGAGAGAAACACTGAACACATGAAAGAGAGAAACAGGCTGAACACAAGAAAGAGAGAAACACTGAACTCAAGAAAGAGAGAAACACTGAACACAAGAAAGAGAGAAACACTGAACACAAGAAAGAGAGAAACACTGAACACAAGAAAGAGAGAAACAGACTGAACACAAGAAAGAGAGAAACAGGCTGAACACAAGAAAGAGAGAAACACTGAACACATGAAAGAGAGAAACACTGAACACATGAAAGAGAGAAACAGGCTGAACACATGAAAGAGAGAAACACACTGAACACATGAAAGAGAGAAACACTGAACACATGAAAGAGAGAAACAGGCTGAACATATGAAAGAGAGAAACAGACTGAGCACAAGAAAGAGAGAAACACTGAACACAAGAAAGAGAGAAACAGGCTGAACACAAGAAAGAGAGAAACACTGAACACATGAAAGAGAGAAACACTGAACACATGAAAGAGAGAAACACTGAACACAAGAAAGAGAGAAACAGGCTGAACACATGAAAGAGAGAAACACTCTGAACACAAGAAAGAGAGAAACACTCTGAACACATGAAAGAGAAAAACACTGAACACAAGAAAGAGAGAAACACTGAACACAAGAAAGAGAGAAACACTGAACACAAGAAAGAGAGAAACAGGCTGAACACATGAAAGAGAGAAACACTGAACACATGAAAGAGAGAAACACTGAACACAAGAAAGAGAGAAACACTGAACACATGAAAGAGAGAAACACTGAACACATGAAAGAGAGAAACACTGAACACATGAAAGAGAGAAACAGGCTGAACACATGAAAGAGAGAAACACACTGAACACATGAAAGAGAGAAACACTGAACACATGAAAGAGAGAAACAGGCTGAACATATGAAAGAGAGAAACAGACTGAGCACAAGAAAGAGAGAAACACTGAACACAAGAAAGAGAGAAACAGGCTGAACACAAGAAAGAGAGAAACACTGAACACATGAAAGAGAGAAACACTGAACACATGAAAGAGAGAAACACTGAACACAAGAAAGAGAGAAACAGGCTGAACACATGAAAGAGAGAAACACTCTGAACACAAGAAAGAGAGAAACACTCTGAACACATGAAAGAGAAAAACACTGAACACAAGAAAGAGAGAAACACTGAACACAAGAAAGAGAGAAACACTGAACACAAGAAAGAGAGAAACAGGCTGAACACATGAAAGAGAGAAACACTGAACACATGAAAGAGAGAAACACTGAACACAAGAAAGAGAGAAACACTGAACACATGAAAGAGAGAAACACTGAACACAAGAAAGAGAGAAACACTGAACACATGAAAGAGAGAAACAGGCTGAACACATGAAAGAGAGAAACACTGAACACAAGAAAGAGAAAAACACTGAACGCATGAAAGAGAGAAACAGGCTGAACACATGAAAGAGAGAAACAGGCTGAACACAAGAAAGAGAGAAACACTGAACTCAAGAAAGAGAGAAACACTGAACACAAGAAAGAGAGAAACACTGAACACATGAAATAGAGAAACAGGCTGAACACAAGAAAGAGAGAAACACTGAACACATGAAAGAGAGAAACACTGAACACAAGAAAGAGAGAAACAGGCTGAACACATGAAAGAGAGAAACACTCTGAACACAAGAAAGAGAGAAACACTCTGAACACATGAAAGAGAAAAACACTGAACACAAGAAAGAGAGAAACACTCTGAACACAAGAAAGAGAGAAACACTGAACACAAGAAAGAGAGAAACACTCTGAACACATGAAAGAGAGAAACAGGCTGAACACATGAAAGAGAG
The DNA here is from genome assembly GCF_041734735.1 of Babylonia areolata. Taxonomy (NCBI): domain Eukaryota; kingdom Metazoa; phylum Mollusca; class Gastropoda; order Neogastropoda; family Buccinidae; genus Babylonia; species Babylonia areolata. The sequence continues at coordinate 1,831,835 of NC_134893.1, forward strand.
AAACACTGAACACAAGAAAGAGAGAAACACTGAACACATGAAAGAGAGAAACAGGCTGAACACATGAAAGAGAGAAACACTGAACACGTGAAAGAGAGAAACACTGAACACATGAAAGAGAGAAACAGGCTGAACACATGAAAGAGAGAAACACTGAACACATGAAAGAGAGAAACACTGAACACAAGAAAGAGAGAAACACTGAACACATGAAAGAGAGAAACAGGCTGAACACATGAAAGAGAGAAACACTGAACACATGAAAGAGAGAAACACTGAACACATGAAAGAGAGAAACAGGCTGAACACAAGAAAGAGAGAAACACTCTGAACACAAGAAAGAGAGAAACACTGAACACAAGAAAGAGAGAAACAGGCTGAACACATGAAAGAGAGAAACACTGAACACAAGAAAGAGAGAAACACTCTGAACACAAGAAAGAGAGAAACACTGAACACATGAAAGAGAGAAACACTGAACACATGAAAGAGAGAAACACTGAACACAAGAAAGAGAGAAACACTGAACACAAGAAAGAGAGAAACACTGAACACAAGAAAGAGAGAAACACTGAACACAAGAAAGAGAGAAACACTGAACACATGAACGAGAGAAACAGGCTGAACACATGAAAGAGAGAAACACTGAACACAAGAAAGAGAGAAACACTGAACACAAGAAAGAGAGAAACACTGAACACAAGAAAGAGAGAAACACTGAACACATGAAAGAGAGAAACAGGATCTAGAAGGCAGTGTCTGACTGACAAGGATCAGTAACGACTGTTTGACTGGACGTTAACTGATGTTCAGTTATCAGTAACGACTGTTTGACTGGACGTTAACTGATGTTCAGTTATCAGTAACGACTGTTTGACTGGACGTTAACTGATTGTCAGTTATCAGTAACGACTGTTTGACTGGACGTTAATGATTGTCAGTTATCAGTAACGACTGTTTGACTGGACGTTAATGATTGTCAGTTATCAGTAACGACTGTTTGACTGGACGTTAACTGATTGTCAGTTATCAGTAACGACTGTTTGACTGGACGTTAATGATTGTCAGTTATCAGTAACGACTGTTTGACTGGACGTTAATGATTGTCAGTTATCAGTAACGACTGTTTGACTGGACGTTAACTGATGTTCAGTTATCAGTAACGACTGTTTGACTGGACGTTAATGATTGTCAGTTATCAGTAACGACTGTTTGACTGGACGTTAATTGTCAGTTATCAGTAACGACTGTTTGACTGGACGTTAACTGATGTTCAGTCATCGTGTCAACTTTCGTCAGTTATATGAACAAAACTATCGACTAAGTCGGGACAAAAATTCGTTGATGGGGCATTAATCGTCAGGAAGATGGCGACTTAGGAGACTGGCTTGTGTCAGGTGGGCAGAGGAGAGAACAGGATCTTTTGAAGGCAGTGTCTTCAAGCATCAGTACCATCTACTGCCTTGTGTCAGAGGGGACAAACAGGATCTTTTGAAGGCAGTGTCTTCAAGCACCAGTAACATCTACTGCCTTGTGTCAGAGGGACAAACAGGGCCGTTTGAAGGCAGTGTCTTCAAGCATCAGTACCATCCACTGCCTTGTGTCAGAGGGGACAAACAGGGCCGTTTGAAGGCAGTGTCTTCAAGCACCAGTACCATCTACTGCCTTGTGTCAGAGGGGACAAACAGGGCCGTTTGAAGGCAGTGTCTTCAAGCATCAGTACCATCTACTGCCTTGTGTCAGAGGGACAAACAGGATCGTTTGAAGGCAGTGTCTTCAAGCATCAGTAACATCTACTGCCTTGTGTCAGAGGGACAAACAGGGCCGTTTGAAGGCAGTGTCTTCAAGCACCAGTACCATCTACTGCCTTGTGTCAGAGGGGACAAACAGGGCTGTTTGAAGGCAGTGTCTTCAAGCACCAGTACCATCCACTGCCTTGTGTCAGAGGGACAAACAGGGCCGTTTGAAGGCAGTGTCTTCAAGCATCAGTACCATCTACTGCCTTGTGTCAGAGGGACAAACAGGGCCGTTTGAAGGCAGTGTTTTCAAGCACCAGTACCATCTACTGCCTTGTGTCAGATGGGACAAATAAGATCGTTTGAAGGCAGTGTCTTCAAAGAGCGCTAACATCTGGTTGATGGGGGCTTTGATTAATCGTCAGTCATCATATCAACAGTGAATCACAGACAGTATGAATGCACTGTGTCCAGGGCTGGGCACGGGCAGTCGGTGCACAGTCATCTCCTGCCACCCTTTTAACCCTCCCCACCTGTTGTCATGTAAGTATATTGTCGGCAAAGTCATGTAAAAAAGAAAACGAAAAAAAAACAAAACCAACCAAACAAAAAAAAAAAAAAAAAAAGTTTGTGGGGCTTTTATTTGTCATCTACACACCAACAATACAGCTGTCGATGAATTAGGCACGTAAATGATGGAAGCACCAATGAATAAGCGTCGATGATTATGTTGTGAATAGTATCTGGTAAAATAGATACACGAATAAACAAATGAGCAAGTTAATAAATAAATAAATGAACAGTTAAGCCAACATATAAACAAACAAATAAATGAATAAACAACAAGAAAGAAAGAAAGAAAGGAGCAGATAAAGAAAGAAACATTTATCACAAACGCTGTCGATGAAGTCAAGTGAACAGAAAAGGAGAAGAGTTGTGATTTAACCCTGTTTGCACTGGCACTTCACATCGAGTTGTGTGTGGGCTGGAGTGTCACAAGGGAGGTAATAAACGACCCCCGCTGTGACGGACACTGTCAGGTTCAGTTTGATGGAGGCGCTACAGCCTGCTGACTGACACATACACACCACTCCAAGTCTGCTGTCATGAAAGACAAACAAATCTACAATCAATTTACCGTTAACAAGCAGTGCCAAACGTGTTTTCAGTAATTACTCTACAGAAAAGTTCACGTAGAATGTGTATCTGTCGTTCGTGTGTCGTTATTCAGTTTCTGTTTTGAAAAAAAAAAAAAGAAAGAAAGAAAGAAAAGAAAAGAAAAAGTACAAAATCACAGACTGCACGAATTGCACGAAACTCAACCTTCAGTACATGAAGCACACAATAAACAAACACAGAAACCTACTGACAACGAGATTCGGACAACAGCTAAAGGAACAATGCCCCCTATATCACACAATGTGCACAGTCTGTGTAAACATATCACTTGAGAAGAGACATTCCGTTGGAAAGCTTCGTCTGAGAAAGACAAAGATTCAAAGGATTAGTTCTACACGAAATAAATCACTTCACACTTTCCTCAAACACTAGTGCCCCCACTCCACCCCCTTTCCCTCTCCACCCCCACCACCCTCCCGACTCCGGAAAGCCTCAGCGGCAGTTAGTCAGTGCTCTGCTGCACGGGGAACACTGGGTTAACGGTTGCGAAAGGTTGGGTTGTATCGTGTCGTGTCATGTGTGTCGTGTCGTGTCGTTGTAGTGTAGTGTAGTGTAGTGTAGTGTAGTGTAGGGTAGGGTAGTGTAATGTAATGCAGTGCAGTGCAGTGTAGTGTAGTGTAGTGTAGTGTAGCATACCTTGTCCCCCAGGTGATGGTCACTGTACAAAGGGTACAGGTTGGTCACCTGGAAGGGGATGGTGCAGTGTAGTGTAGTGTAGTGTAGTGTAGTGTAGTGTAGTGTAGTGTAGTGTAGTGCAGTGTAGTTTAGTGTAGTGTAGTGTAGTGTAGTGTAGTGTAGTTTAGTTTAGTGTAGTGTAGTGTAGCGTAGTGCAGTGTAGTGTAGTGTAGTGTAGTGTAGTGTAGCGTAGTGCAGTGTAGTGTAGTGTAGTGTAGTGTAGTGTAGTGTAGTGTAGTGTAGTGCAGTGCAGTGCAGTGTAGTGCAGTGTAGCATACCTTGTCCCCCAGGTGGTGGTCACTGTACAAGGGGTACAGGTTGGTCACCTGTTTAGTGTAGTGTAGTGTAGTGTAGCGTAGTGTAGTGTAGTGTAGTGTAGTGTAGTGTAGTGAAGTGTAGTGTAGTGTAGTGTAGTGTAGCATACCTTGTCCCCCAGGTGGTGGTCACTGTACAAGGGGTACAGGTTGGTCACCTGTTTAGTGTAGTGTAGTGTAGTGTAGTGTAGTGTAGTGTAGTGTAGTGTAGTGTAGTGTAGTGCAGTGCAGTGTAGTGTAGTGTAGTGTAGTGTAGCGTAGTGCAGTGTAGTGTAGTGTAGTGTAATGTAGTGTAGTGTACTGTAGTGTAGTGTAGTGTAGTGTAGTGTAGTGTAGTGCAGTGTAGCATACCTTGTCCCCCAGGTGGTGGTCACTGTACAAGGGGTACAGGTTGGTCACCTGGAAGGGGATGGTGTAGTGTAGTGTAGTGTAGTGTAGTGTACTGTAGTGTAGTGTACTGTAGTGTAGTGTAGTGCAGTGTAGCATACCTTGTCCCCCAGGTGGTGGTCACTGTACAAGGGGTACAGGTTGGTCACCTGGAAGGGGATGGTGTAGTGTAGTGTAGTGTAGTGTAGTGTAGTGTAGTGTAGTGTAGTGCAGTGCAGTGCAGTGCAGTGCAGTGTAGTGTAGTGTAGTGTAGTGTAGTGTAGTGCAGTGTAGTGTAGTGTAGTGTAGTGTAGTGTAGTGTAGTGCAGTGTAGTGTAGTGTAGTGTAGTGTAGCGTAGTGTAGTGTAGTGCAGTGAAGTGTTGTGTAGTGCAGTGTAGTGTAGTGTAGTGTAGCGTAGTGTAGTGTAGTGCAGTGAAGTGTTGTGTAGTGCAGTGTAGTGTAGTGTAGTGTAGTGTAGTGTAGTGTAGTGTAGTGTAGTGTAGTGTAGTGTAGTGTAGCATACCTTGTCCCCCAGGTGGTGGTCACTGTACAAGGGGTACAGGTTGGTCACCTGGAATGGGATGGTGCACACCATGAAGGCCACCAGCACCACCAACAGCATCTTCACTACCTGCACGGACAGCACAGAATGAATGAATGAATAGGTAGGTAGATAGATAGATACATAGACAGACAGACAGATAGGTAGAGAGATAGATAGATAGATGATAGATAGATAGATGGATGGATGTATAGATGAATATATATAATATATATATATATAAATGGCGGGGAAAAGATAGAAAAAAATTAACAAATAAAAGATAGATAGATACATACATACATACATACATACATACATACATAGATAGATAGATTATCAATCAATCAGACAATAAATAAATAAATAAATATATAGATAAATAAACATAATCAATTTTTTTTCAAAATAACTAAACACACAGCCACCTTTGTCTTGGACTGTCGCTGCACGGAAGACGTGGAGTGGCGGCCTATCGACGCGGGCTGCAGTCTGCAGCAGCGCAGTCTGTGGATGATGACGGCGTAGACAGCGGTCATGACGGCCATGGGCAGCCAGTTGAGGACCACCGTCACCACTGTCCAGTAGGCCCGCTTCGACGTCAGGCCCTGGTCACACCCCCCGCTCCCTGGGGGTGGGGAGTGGGGAGGGGTGGGGGTGGGGGGATGTGAATGGGTGCCAGGGGGGTAAAGTGGGGAGGGGTGGGGGTGGGGGGATGTGAATGGGTGCCAGGGGGGTAAAGTGGGGAGGGGTGGGGGTGGGGGGATGTGAATGGGTGCCAGGGGGGTAAAGTGGGGAGGGGTGGGGGTGGGGGGATGTGAATGGGTGCCAGGGGGGTAAAGTGGGGAAGGGGTGGGGGTGGGGGGATGTGAATGGGTGCCAGGGGGGTAAAGTGGGGAGGGGTGGGGGTGGGGGGATGTGAATGGGTGCCAGGGGGGTAAAGTGGGGAGGGGTGGGGGTGGGGGGATGTGAATGGGTGCCAGGGGGGTAAAGTGGGGAGGGGTGGGGGTGGGGGGATGTGAATGGGTGCCAGGGGGGTAAAGTGGGGAGGGGTGGGGGTGGGGGGATGTGAATGGGTGCCAGGGGGGTAAAGTGGGGAGGGGTGGGGGTGGGGGGATGTGAATGGGTGCCAGGGGGGTAAAGTGGGGAGGGGTGGGGGTGGGGGGATGTGAATGGGTGCCAGGGGGGTAAAGTGGGGAGGGGTGGGGGTGGGGGGATGTGAATGGGTGCCAGGGGGGTAAAGTGGGGAGGGGTGGGGGTGGGGGGATGTGAATGGGTGCCAGGGGGGTAAAGTGGGGAGGGGTGGGGGTGGGGGGATGTGAATGGGTGCCAGGGGGGTAAAGTGGGGAGGGGTGGGGGGTGGGGGATGTGAATGGGTGCCAGGGGGGTAAAGTGGGGAGGGGTGGGGGTGGGGGGATGTGAATGGGTGCCAGGGGGGTAAAGTGGGGAAGGGGTGGGGGTGGAGATGGGGGAATGTGAATGGGGCCCAGGGGGGGGGGTAAGGTGGGGAGGGAGGGGGTTGGTTGTTGGTGGGATGAATGGGGTGAGGGTGGTGTTTGGGGGGTGCGTTTGAAAATAGGTGATGATAACACTACTGCTAGTACTACTACTACTACAACTACAGATAAGTACAGATGATTACAATGCTACGAAGAAGAAGAAGTAGAAGAAGAAGAAGAAGAAGAAGAACAACAACAACAACAACAACAACGACGATTAAAAATAATATGTGCATTCTTGCGTTTGATCCATCTCTCTAGGAGGCGCCATTAACAACACGTATGTGCCCACTCCACTCTGCCACCTCCTCATATAGGTTCAAACAAAGGTGTGTAAGTGCTTACACAGCGCACACACACACACACACACACACACACACACACACACACACACACACAAACGCAGACACACACAGACACACAGACACAGACACCCACAGACACACACAGGCACACACACACACAGACACACACAGATACACACAGACACAGACACACACACACAGACACACACACACACACACACCCGTAAACACAGCCGGCCAGACATCAGTACAAAACACTCCACATTCCCCCCCCCCCCCCTCCCCCCTATCCCCTCCACCCATACCCACCCATACCCACCCACCCACCCACACCTACCCGTGGACACAGCCGGCCAGACATCAGTACAGAACGTCTCCACGTAGTCCTGCCACTCCCTCTGGCGGTAGGTGTAGAAGAAGAGGGGAGGCAATCCGATGCCAAGGGCAGACAACCAGACGAGGGTGACGACCAGGCCCACCCGTCGCTCCATGACCCTGGCCTTGAGGGGGAAGGTGATGGCGATGAAGCGGTCCCCCGCTATGGCCACCAGGGTTAGCACGCTGCCTACCATGGCCGTCACTGCACAACACGTCCACTTTTACTTTCACTTTCACTTTCTCTAGGAGGGTAACAGTTTCACTTTCACTTTCTCAAAGAGGCGTCACTGGCGAACTTTCATTTTCACTTTCACCCTCTCAAGAAGGTGACACTGCGTTCGGACAAATCCATAATATGCTACACCACATCTTGCTAGGCAGATGGCCGACCAGCAGCGTAACCATAACATATTGCATTTAGTCAGCTCTTGAGAGCACGTATGTATATTTGTGTAGCTATCAGAGTGGATATCTTGCACAGAATTTTGCCAGAGGGCAACAGTCTCGTTGCCATGGGTTCTTTTTCAGTGCGCCAAGTGTGTGCTGCACACGGGACCTCGGTTTATCGTCTCAGCCGAATGACTGGACACTCAGTTTGATTTTCCTGTCAAATCTGGGGAAAGGGCGAGAGCGGGATTCGAACCCAAGCCCTCACGGACTCTCTGTATTGGCAGATGAGCGTCTGGACCATTCTGCCACTGGCACAAACACAAGCAGGTCAAATTTGATAACGATATTGATAACTATGGCTATGGTTTGTTAGAATCGTCACCATCATATCATCATCACTTGCAGCAGCAGCGTCACCATCATCATCATCATCATCATCATTGTAGTCGTCGTGGTGGTCATCGTCGTTATATTCATCATATTCATCACCATCATCATCAGTAGTCAGCAGTGGCAGCAGCAGTAGAACGTGGAACATGACATGTGAAGGAAACAATCGCTGGTCCACAATTCTGTCACTGTGCTGGTCCACGATTCTGTCACTGTGCTGGTCCACGATTCTGTCACTGTGCTGGTCCACAATTCTGTCAATGTGCTGGTCCACAATTCTGTCAATGTGCTGGTCCACGATTCTGTCAATGTGCTGGTCCACAATTTTGTCAATGTGTTGTTACACAATTCTGTCACTGTGTTTGTATATAACTTTGTCACAGTGCTGGTCCACAATTCTGTCAATGTGCTGGTCCACAATTCTGTCAATGTGCTGGTCCACAATTCTGTCAATGTGCTGGTACACAATTCTGTCACTGTGTTTGTATATAACTTTGTCACAGTGCTGGTCCACAATTCTGTCACTGTGCTGGTCCACAATTCTGTCACTGTGCTGGTCCACAATTCTGTCACTGTGCTGGTCCACAATTCTGTCACTGTGCTGGTACACAATTTTGTCAATGTGCTTGCATATAATTCTGTCGAAGTGCTTGTATATAATTCTGTCAGTGTGTCGGTACACAATTCTTTTGTCAATGTGCTGGTTCACAATTCTGTCAATTCTGTCAATGTGCTGGTTCACAATTCTGTCAATGTGCTGGTTCACAATCCTCTTCTCAAAGTAAAATGACAAGATGTTTAATGTAACCATCATTATGGTTATAATAATGATTAGGAAGATGATAAAAGTCAGTATGATTATAATAATGACCAGGAAGACGATGAAAATAGTATCATCATCCTTGCTGTCATTATCAGTATAATGATGAAAGTTATAGCCAGTAGAAGTAGTACGTATGATCCACCAATCCGCTTCAACGAAATCATTGTGGCAATAGAGGCAACACAGAAAACTACTTTAAATGCATGGATAGAAAGACAGACAGTCAGATGGGACATACATACATACATACAGACCGACAGACCAACAGACCAATAAACACATATATAGATAGACAGACAGACATATACATACATACATACATACATACATACAGACAGACAGACAGACAGACCGACAGACTGATAGATAGATAGACATGCATACATACATACATACATACATACCGACAGACTGGCAGATAGATAGATAGATAGATAGATAGATAGATAGATAGATAGATAGATAGATAGATAGACAGAGAGACAGACAGATAGATAGATAGATAGATAGATAGATAGATAGATAGATAGACAGATAGATAGATAGACAGACAGAGACACAGACAGATAGATAGATAGATAGATAGATAGATAGATAGATAGATAGACAGACAGAGAGACAGACAGATAGATAGATAGATAGATAGATAGATAACACAGCACAACACAACACAACACAGCACAACACAACACAACACAACACAACACAACACAGCACAACACAACACAACACAACACAACACAGCACAGCACAATACTACACAACACAACACAACACAACACAACACCACCAAGCAAAGCCCCTTCACCTTGCAGAAAACTGTTGAACTTGCAGAGGAAGGCTCCTAGTGGCCATCCGTCCTTATCTTTGGACACGACGTCCGTGCTGACGTGGATCCACATGGGACCCAGCGCCACCAGAAGGTCAGCCACCGCCATGTTGGCGATGTAACAATTGGTGCTGGTGCGCATGCGCGGCGAGCGCGCGACCACGGCGATGAGGACGAGGTTGCCGACGACAGCGACGAGCTCCACGAGGACGCAGGTGGCGATCTTGAGGCCGATCTCCCAGGAGGGGAGGGGCTGGGGGAGCTCTCCAGGGAACGGGGTGTCCGTGTAGTCCCGGTCCTCGGCGGGCTGACAGCCAGGCATTGTGTGTGTGTGTGTGTGTGTGTGTGTGTGTGTGTGTGTGTGTGTGTGTGTGTGTGTGTGTGTGAATTTTTTTTATCACCTGTGAAATAAAGTTTTCAAAGACGATGGTGCACAGTGCTCCCTTCCTGAACCCAATCTGAAGTCCGACATGTACACCTTACTGACAAACCGTCAGTCTGAAGTCCGACATGTACACCTTACTGACAAACCGTCAGTCTGAAGTCCGACATGTACACCTTACTGACAAACCGTCAGTCTGAAGTCCGACATGTACACCTTACTGACAAACCGTCAGTCTGAAGTCCGACATGTACACCTTACTGACAAACCGTCAGTCTGAAGTCTGACATGTACAGTCTGAAGTCTGACATGTACACCTTACTGACAAACCGTCAGTCTGAAGTCCGACATGTACACCTTACTGACAAACCGCCAGTCTGAAGTCCGACATGTACACCTTACTGACAAACCGCCAGTCTGAAGTCCGACATGTACACCTTACGACAAACTGTCAGTCTGAAGTCCGACATGTACACCTTACGACAAACTGTCAGTCTGAAGTCCGACATGTACACTTTACTGACAAACCGTCAGTCTGAAGTCCGACATGTACACCTTACTGACAAACCGTCAGTCTGAAGTCCGACATGTACACCTTACGACAAACTGTCAGTTTTGGAAACCCCCAGGTAACACCAAGGCCTCATGTTGTGCATCTGCTCTGCTACATCTGACAGTCTGGGGAGGGCGTGTCCCCGCTGTGGCCATTGTGGTCAGCAGAGTGGTGGAATGTCCAGCGTGTGGTGGCTAAGATGTGGTGATGGTCAGCAGACTGGAGCCCCTGGCTCGACACACAGCCGACAGACCATGTCAACTGTGTATTTCTGAGCGATGGACCAATCACTGTGTATTTCTGAGCGATGCACCAATCACTGTGTATTTCTGAGCAGCGCACCAATCTGTGTATTTCTGAGCAGCGCACCAATCACTGTGCATTTCTGAGCAGCGCACCAATCACTGTGTATTTCTGAGCAGCGCACCAATGACTGTGGACGGTGCTGACTGCTAGGGTAGTGACGGGGCGCAGAGGAAAAGTTTCTGAAAACAAAGTTCCACTGGTCAAGTCTATGTGAATCTCACAAGGGCATAGCCTATATTTTGCTTTTGTTAACCCCGATGTACACAGGCACACTCAATACACAAAGGTCATATTCAATATGTAGATATGAATATACTTTTCCTTCGTGTATTTTTCTTTTTCATTTCCTTTCTTGTGTCTGTTTGTGATTGTGTTTATGTGAATACCTGCTGAATTAAAACAAAAAGTAAATAAACTGAAAGAAAACAACTCATGAAGGATAACAAAAATAACTACAGTGTTGACTAAGAAAATTAACCAAAACAACTCATGAAGGATAACAAATATAGATACAGTGATAACTAGGAAAATTAACCAAAACAACTCATGAAGGATAACAACTATAACTACAGTGATAACTAGGAAAATTAACGAATAAACCAATAAAAAGAAGAACAGATTTTCGTATATAAACATATATAATAAAACCGATGCCATCAATAAAGAATTTGAATGAAGATGATGTCTGCTGGTCGGTCTGTCTCTCGGCCGGTCT